>NC_092159.1:14386899-14421899 GCF_045791955.1 Oncorhynchus clarkii lewisi
CTTGTTCTTCCACCTTCTCCTTCAGTTCCCTCTCTCTCCCCCTTCTCTTCTCCATCTCATCTTTTCTTCTCTTCTCCCACTCTTCCTCTATTTTTCTCTCCATCTCTTCCTTCTCTTTCCTGCTCTTCATTATCTCATCCCTCTCTTTCTTTATCTTCTCCATCTCTTCCTTCCAGTTTTCCATCTCCTCACTCGCTTCCCCTCTATTGATCTCTTCCCTCTCTTCCTCTCTTCTCCTCTCTATAGCAGAGTTAGGTGTAACCTCTCTTTTCTGGCTTCCACAATATCTGCGTGTCTCTGTGCTTGTGACGTGTCTAGATTCCAGCACAGTCTCTTTCTCCTCCTTCACTTTGTACCTCTTCAGTTCCCTCTCTCTCTCCCTCGCTTGTTCTTCCACCTTCTCCTTCAGTTCCCTCTCTCTCTCCCTCGCTTGTTCTTCCACCTTCTCCTTCAGTTCCCTCTCTCTCCCCCTCGCTTGTTCTTCCACCTTCTCCTTCAGTTCCCTCTCTCTCCCCCTCGCTTGTTCTTCCATCTCTCTCTGCAGGGTGTTTTGTCGTATGTAGCATCCTCTGTTCTTTTGTACCATGTTCTCCACCTGAAATAAAGCACAGTGCCTCAAATATAAAATACCAACAGGGTGGTTATACGTATTTGCAACATTCCCTGGACATAGTAATAAAGTATTTGAAAGTGATGTGTCAATAAAGTGATGTGTCAATAAAGTGGGCGGGTCCTACAAATTGACAGTAGAAGCACATACAGGCACTACATCAATTGGATCCACTGTCATCACTATCATTATAAGATGGGATGGTTGTCATGGTTACCTTCTCCAGCAGCTCCCTGACCTGCTCCCTGTCCTGCGGTCGGCGGTTGTTGAGGACGTGGTATTGGCCCCCACACCTGTCAATCACCTCCCTGAGCCCAGGGTCCTCTCCCTCCAGGCATGGTCCCGCCCCCTGGCCCATCAGGTAGTCTCCACAGGTGAACAGTACCAGGGTGTGTTTCAACACTCCCTCCCCAAACACCTCCTCCAGCTCAGCGGGCACTCTGTGCTCCACCTGGATCAATTAGAACGATGCAAATACATGGTATTCATAAGCACAATGTGCATCATTAAGTCAAACAAAAGGAAATAACACAGAACATAGAGACTGTTCAGGACTCACAACACCGTGGTAAAACTACATGACAAAACACCAGAGACTCAATAACAAAGAAACATAGAACTTCTCTGAACGATCAGAGAACTATTAGACCCACCTCGGTGAACTGGCCGACAGGAACCAGCAGCAGGAAGGCGTGTGGCCCCGGGGCAGCCAGCTCAAGTACCCGCTCTGTCTCCTTCCTCACCCCAGCCTCCATGTGGCCCCCGCTCCAGTACCAGCGAGGGGCCTCCACCACAGTCAACCTCCGGCCCTCGGAGGCCCCAGGCCTCAGCTGGCAAAGCCTGGGGAAGAACCAGAGGAGGAAGAGGAGAGCCGGAGGAGGAGGAGGACTGGCCCAGGAGGGTGTCTCCTGACAGGGTCTTGCCAGCAGCCGATGGTCCCTAGGAGGACCAGGCGGAGCTCTGGCTCTGGAGTTCTCTGGTATGGCTGCCGGCGGGGAGGACGTCAGTCATAGCTGAAGAGAGAGATTAGTTACAGATACTGAAGAGGTATTACTTACAGTATGCCTGATGAAGATGATGTTCATTCGCGTGAGAAATGACTTTGTTCTCCATACCACTAGTTATCAGCGTGGACATGAGGTGTGTGTCTTCGTGTGTAGCCGCAGGCTTCTCTCTCACACCCAGTCTGTCTAACTGCCATGATGAACACACCTGAAAGTTCAACTGGAAATGTGGGCTGGGTTGCCTCTTGTCTTATCATCTAACCTGGGTCAGTCATCCTATCATTCAAAGAATAATCCAGAAGAGGTGTTACAAAGAAATGCTTACTGTCAGTGAACACCTTTGAAGCAGTGTGTCGTCTGGTGTGTGTGTATCTATCTTTCAATTGGAATGTGTGTGTATCAGAGATGCAAAGATTCAAGTTACAGGTGAGGTATTGTCTGTGTTCACTGATCTGCCTGTGTAGTGTCAAACTTTCCCCCCCATCTCTCTTTCCTTGTGTGTGTGTGCATGCATCATGTGCACGGGTGACCAATTTCCAGCCACACCCCCACACGCCTGCCAGGCCTGTCCAACGACATACCCCTGCCAGGCCTGTCCAACGACATTCTGTTCAGAACAACGTGTGGAGTAATACTCAAACACACAATGTACACTACAAGCTCATAGCACCAAGAACATATTAATACAAACAGTACGACACATGCAGCATATGTAGGCCTACTTCAGTTAGATACGTCCTGACAACCTGTTGTTAATATCCCGTGTTTCTAACCACAGACGACCATGTCCTGTCAACTCTTAACACTCCTGTTCTCCTAGCAGCGAAACTGGAACAGACCTGATCCTGTGCATTATGATCAGTTTAAACAACCATATCGTTTACTGCCTACACATGGCGGGGTGGCATTGCCTCAGGGGTTGAGGTCAAATGAAGACCTCCGTGAGGTGTAGGAGAAACAGTACTGTAGCAACAGCTTCCCTTTCACAGGCGTCTTTGATTTAGATTAGATCATGTGAAATATGAAGAAATTCAAGGCTTTTAAATACCTTACAGTCTATGATCTGTTCCGTTTTAAGAACCCTCCTGACTGACATACACGGTACACACATCAACCACCTAAATCTACTGAGGTATCCCCCTTACCCAGGTTTGTTTGTTGGAATGGGTTGCTGGGTTTTCTGTCTGTATCCCTGTGTGTCTTCTCCTTCCTTCTCTCAGATGAACCCAGTCGCTCTGAACCGGCTTGTCTCTCCTGTGTAACCCTCCTCACCTCTATCAGTCTGTTATGGCAACACCTATCCTTCCTCATCAACCTCTAAATACGGCCAAACTACATGGATTAAGGAGTGTCGGTATTAGTGAGTCACCGGTCTACCTAGTGCACCCTCCCTTTCTCGGTCACACGCACGCTGAAACACACCAACATTCTCTGGCTCTATTGTTCAGAGGCCACCAGGTATTCCGTGGAGAGGCGGAGTGGTAAACAGTGCATCTCACTGCTAAACGTTCACCACAGCCAATGAGGGGTACATGGGTGGCGATGGCCTGCGATGGAGAGAGTGGGTACCAATCTACAGTACCAGTCAAAAGTTTGGACACCTTCTCATTCAAGAGTTTTTCTTTATTTTTACTATTTTCTACAATGTAGAATAATAGTGGACATCAAAACCACCAAGTAACACATACAGAATCATGTAGTAACCAAAAAGTGTTTAACAGATCAAAACATATAGCCACCCTTTGCCTTGATGACAGCTTTGCACTCTTGGCATTCTCTCAACCGGCTTCATGAGGAATGCTTTTCCAACAGTCTTGAAGGAGTTCCCACATATGCTGAGCATTTGTTGGCTGTTTTTTCTTCACTCTGCATTCCAAACCATCTCAGTTGGTTTGAGGTTGGGTGTTTGTGGAGGTCAGGTCATCTGAGACAGAACTCCATCACTCTCCTTCTTGGTCAAATAGCCCTTACACAGCCTGGAGGTGTGTTCACGGTCATTGTCCTGTTGCTTCTCTGTGGGAACCACACATGACATCATCCGTTCACCTACTCTGCGTCTCACAAAGACAAGGCGGTTGGAACCAAAAATCTCAAATTTGGACTCATCAGACCAAAGGACATGTTTCGACCGGTCTAATGTCCATTGCTCGTGTTTCTTGGCCCAAGCAAGTCTCCTCTTCTTATTTGTGTCCTTTAGCAGTGGTTTCTTTGCATCAATCAACCATGAAGGCCTGATAGACACAGCTCCTCTGAACAGTCCAATATTATGTGTCTGTTACTTGAACTCTGAAGACTTTATTTCGCTGCAGTTTCTGAGGCTGGTACCTAATGAACTCATCATCTGCAGAGGTAACTCTGGGTCTTCCTTTCCTGTGGCGGTCCTCATGAGAGCCAGTTTCATCATAACACTTGAGAACTTTGTTATTAACACTGAAGAAACTTTCAAAGCTGTTGAAATTTTCCAGATTGTCTGACCTGCTTGTCTTCAAAGTAGTGACGGACTGTCGTTTCTCTTTGCTTATTTGAGCTGTTCTTGCCATAATATGGACTTGGGCTATCTTTGTATACCATCCCTACCTTGTCACAACACAACTGATTGCCAAAGGCATTAAAGGAAAAGCAATTCAGAAATGACCTTTTCAGCAAGGCAGGTAAGGGTGCGGCTGGAGGTTCTTTACCAGTCGGCCATCAGATTTGTCACCAATGCTCCTTGGAGGACACATCACTGCACTCTATACTCCTCTGTAAACTGGTCATCTCTATACCCATCGCAAGACCCACTGGTTGATGCTTATTTAATAAAACCCTCTTAGGCCTCACTCCCCCCTATCTGACAGATCTACTGCAGCCCTCATCCTCCACATACCACATCCGTTCTGCCAGTCACATTCTGTTAATCAAGGCAACGGGTGGATACCTTGAAGAATCTCAAATATAAAATATATTTTGACTTAACTTTTTGGGTTACTACATGATTCCATGTGTTATTTCAGTTTAGTCTTCACTATTATTTCACAGTATAGAAAATAGTAAAAGTAAAGAAAAAGCCAGGAATGAGTCCAAACGTTTGACTGGTACTGTATATGTGATGGTACATTATGAGCTAGATTAGTTCTACAGGTGTGGTTGAATATCTGTACAGCAGGACGCAACGTTTTGGAATGTTCAGAGAAATAGGCTACGTAGAACAAACATGCCTCTGACATGTAGAACAAGGAATCACATTGGCTCTATTCATGGCACTTCTAGAGTTACTGTACACTTCTTACAGTTATAGAACCAGACCCACTGCAGTGTTTTACAGTTATAGAACCAGACTCACTGCAGTGTTTACCAGTTATAGAACCAACCCCACTGCAGTGTTTTATAGTTATAGAACCAACCCCATTGCAGTGTTTTAGACATCCTGTCAGTCTAAAAACATGTGGCTGTTGTGAGAAGAGACACTGACAGTCTTACGTGATCAGTCAGAGCTCAACAAGTGGAAATGATTCTCTTAAATAGTCAAAGTATTTCATCTGGAACAATCCATGAACCGTTGATTAAAAGCTCTTGCCAAGTTGGAAAAATATCAAAACGAGTGCATGAACAAAACACGTTTTAATTGAACAAATGGTTTATCTTTCAAATTCAATATGAACCCAGATAACTTCGGAGGTAAAGTAGAGCGGGACGTGCAGATTGGGACGTTCGCTTAAAAGCCCCTCTTAAAACAAACGGCTTACTTATCCCCCATCCCTTCAAAAGCCCCAAACAGATAGGAAGGAACATCTTCAAAGTATGACAACGTCCTGTTTGCCCTGGTTAAGGCTCTTCTCTTCATCAGACAGACTTCACAAACCAGGCATCACATAGGCAATGTTGTCCAGAGTCTCTGCCTAGAAGAAAGATGGGGATAACAGAAGTTGGTGGTGAGGGTCCTAATCATTTGACAGCTACTGAGTGTGTGTGTGTGTGTGTGTGTGTAAGCCTCACCAGTGTGTGTGAGTGTGAAGGGCAGCTGCGTAGCTCGGGGACCAGAGAAGTGAGACAGGCCAAGGGAGCCAGGGCACACAGTAGAGAGTCCAGTAACACAGACAGACTACCTGACACTGCCATCATCTCCTAGAGAGAGACAGAAAGAGACACCGACAGGGAAAGAGACAGAAATAAAGGGAGGGTCAGGGCGAAAGAGAGCGAGATTCATCAAACTATGAGCAACTTCAATCGAACAATTCTTGCATGACATGTCCGTATTCAGTAGCCTTTCAGTGTGAGGACAATGAAGCCAACAGTGTTCAACCAGCCCACCTTAGTTCCCTGAAGCCGGTGGCCAATGTGAGACAGCGATTCCCCCAGCAGCTGTAGGTGGGCCGCTGCGTTCACTGGGTCTACCTCAGGCCCTGTCAACATGGGTGAGTCTGTGGTATCAGGGGTCATGAGACTGCAACTAGCTGTAGAGGCCTCCGCTCTTATCTCGTTCTGCTGGTCGTCCATGACATCCAGAACGAAGGCATGGTAGACTCCTCCCTACTCTGGGAGAGGAGCAGGGGAAAACAAGGGATGAGTAAGAAGCAGAAAAGAAGATCAGTGGAAGGAAACTTACCAAGCACTGCCCTCTGCTGTCCATTTTACACAATAACGCCTAGAAGCTGCTATTTTAGACACAGATCTAGGATCAGTACACCCTCCCTATATCCTTAACATTAATCACTAGTGGGGAAATGCTAGACATAACTTAGATCGGTGTCTAGAGGGCAACTTGGTCTTCCTCTTACTAACCATCTCCAGAAGAGGCCTTATTCCCCAGGTGAATCTCAATTCCTCTCTCCTTGACTCCTTCTTAAACCTCATTAGAGGAGAAAGTCTGAGGCTGCAAGGAATCAAGGACATAAAATGGAGACTTACCCCACCTGTTCACTCACTTCCTCAAATTTCTCCCCTTCTGTCAACCATTCGTCTGGTGATTCACAGGTCTGGTGGTCGTACTGGTGATGGGAGAGAACATACAACTCCGGTCCTGCACTGCCATTGGTCCAACTGTGGGGGTGGGTGTGGTCACCTGTAAAGAGTACAGAAAGGATGAAGCACCTATGAGATTGAGCCAAAATTACAGGGAGATATGTGTCCCAAATGGCACCCTATTCCTTACATAGTGCACTAGATCTGACCATGGTCAAAAGTAGTGCACTATGTAGGGAACAGGGTGCCATTGCTCCAAATTTCATAGTCACGCTCACAATGTATCCGCGTTCCAAACCTGAATGTCTCCTCTTCTTCTTGTGTGACTTCTTGCATTTGCGTTCTTTGACAACAAGTTGTTTCTCATCCGCCACTAGGTCAACATCCTCATCCTCCTCTCTCAGGAAATCTTTGTAGGATCTTTTCTTCTCTCTCTGACTGCGACTGGTCACAAGGCCCACCTCTCCCTCCATCTTCTACACCTGGGAAAGAGAGGCAGTAATATAGACATTAAAATCGATGCACATAACATGATACAATGTATAGGTTCAAATATACTGAATAGGCTACTATTGCAAAGAAGCTGCTGGCACACTGGCAAAAATATGCATTTGGACCTGCTAACAGGTGCATTCTACCACCTCTAAACAAACACTCTGCCTACCTGCTCCGCACAAATGTAAACGCAGTACGGAGGTGGCTATGTTGCTCAACCGCCCGTGGTAATTTCGATTATTAAATAGCTATGTGTTTTTCAACAACGAATTGGTAGCTGATCAAAAGAGCTCCGTTTTGGCTTTCCGATGTGTCGACAAAGAACTGATGGACCATCTCCAAACTTCACCCACCGCTTGTCGCCATCTTTGAAGAGTTCAAAGTTTGCTGCGCTCACAAGCGCAGGATAACGCACCCTGTGGGTGGAGGCGCATGGTTTACGTAAAATGAGACATTGGCCTACACTTTTCAAAGAGTAACAAAATCAGTATTATTTGTGAAAGTATTATTTGCAAAACATTGCAATGTATGTTACAATTTTGCCGTGTGATTAAATTCATATGTTTTTACTCACAGACTGTCAGGCTAGCCTACTCTACTCAATTTATGGGTGGTAAATCGTTGCTCCATAATTTCCTGAATTTGAAGTCTCCTTCGCTGGTGGGATGATTTCAACACCATTGGAATGCGAGTCCCTGCTAGTACAAATTCCGCGGACTCATGTTTAGGAAATGGTCGAATCGTTCTCACCCCATTTGCTCCCCCTTCCCTCACGTCCACATAGTCGCTGAATCACGGTAAGCGGTCAAAACAATATTCTTATCGCTGAATGCTTCCGCATGAAAATCACATCCTAAAACTTTATGACCAATTATTTTATTGCCACAATTTAGCATACGCAATCTATATATTTGGCTGCATTGTTGCAGACTTGCAGGTTGCAACAAAGTTACAGTTATGGATTATTCTCCATTAAATAAATGAATCTTTAAATCAAATATTATGACATCAAAATCGAATAATTATACCCTTATAATGCATACCCATATTAACAATATCATATATGAATCATCAACTGATATTAGACCTAAGAGGGAATTAAATAGTAATAGTTGTTTACTTCTCAGTGATACATCATTGCCAAATTGCCACTGCCATTTCCAGGCATGATTGAGAGCTTTGTTGTGACAGAGAGAGGGAGGTTGAACTTGGCAGTCAGAGATGAAGTCAAACAGCATTGCAGCACACTGTGTGTACAGAAACAGTGGAGAGTATTTAGGTTACACTGTTAACAATTAAACCAACAGGTGTATATTCATCTTTCTTTACCCATGCTAATTGAATGTACTGTACAGAACATCCACAGAGACTAACGTTAGTCTAGTGGAAGGAGGGTGAGGAGTTCAACAAAATAATACTCAACTATAAAGTACAGTACAAGGTGCTATAACCTTAAAGGGTTCTTCAGCTGTCCCCATAGGAGCCAAAGAACCCTTTTGGAACCCTTTGTTCTAAGTGTGTATTTGGACAGTGGACTTCAAGTTCACTGTGTCTGTGACTCTGTCTTATTTGAGCTAGACATTGCACTTGAACATCAGGAGAGTGCAATGTCAGCGAGTCCATTATGAAATGTTGCTATGTATCAGAAAATTAATGACACATAAACCACAATGTGACTTGTACATTGGGTAATTGTTCTTACCTCTTCTGCATTTAGTGTTAGGGAATTTACAGTATTTCACGAGTTTATGGAAAATGTATTCAATCACATGTATTTCATTACCTTTTTTTTAACATGTATGGTAATATATTTTTACCTTTATTTAACTAGGCAAGTCAGTTAAGAACAAATTCTTATTTTCAATGACAGCCTAGGAACAGTGGGTTAACTGCCTGTTCAGGGGCAGAATGACAGATTTGTACCTTATTAGCTCGGGATATGAGCTTGCAACCTTTACGGTTACTAGTCTAACGCTCTAACCACTAGGCTACCCTGCCGCCCCATATATATATATATATATATATATAATGGACAGTAAACCTAACACAAAGAGCCAACTAGCGAACTTCAAGTAGCAAACTTGAATCATCAAACATGAGATTACTACCACTTCTTGACAAAACACACCATAGTCATGTGATTGTGCTGTGTCGTTTACACAGAGTCTGGATTTCAACACTCCTCCCTCTGCTCCCCAGAGTGCTGAAGTTACACTGTCATGTTTAGTTAGTGCTGACTTCTGATCCCTCCTCCTTGCCTACATTCCTGTCACCATTCCATGTTGTTCCTAAAGTTGCTCTGTCATGATTAGTCCTAGTCCCTCCATACTCCCCAGTTGTCCATTGCTATTCCCTCACTCCTCCCTCTTCTTTCCAGGGTGGTAAAAAAGTTAGTCATGTTTACTCTTGGTCCCCCCTCCCTCCAGTTTTCCATTTATATTCCTAAAGTTGCACTGTCATGTTAAGCGCTGGTCCCTCCCTCCAGTTTTCGATTTATGTTCCTAAAGTTGCCCTGTCATG
This sequence comes from Oncorhynchus clarkii lewisi, assembly GCF_045791955.1. Taxonomy (NCBI): domain Eukaryota; kingdom Metazoa; phylum Chordata; class Actinopteri; order Salmoniformes; family Salmonidae; genus Oncorhynchus; species Oncorhynchus clarkii. The sequence continues at coordinate 14,396,470 of NC_092159.1, forward strand.
TTAAGCATTGGGCCCTCCTCCCTCCAGTTTTCCATTTCTATTCCTAAAGTTGCCTTGTCATGTTAAGCGCGGGTCCCTCCTCCCCCAGTTTTCCATTACTAGTATTCCTAAAGTTGCCCTGTCATGTTTAGTCCTAGTCCCTCCCTCCACAATGTTCCCATAGCTGTTCCTAGCAGAGCTGTTGTTGAGTCAGGTTTACTGCTTCCTGTTTCTCTCAGCTCAGCTAACCCGTGAAAGAGAAGAAAGAAGGGAGGGAGGGAGGAGGGGAGGACAGTATAAAGAGAGGTAGAGACCGGAGAGGAGGCACACAAAATAAGGATTGTACACTTAGGAAGAAAGAAAGAAAGAAAGAAAGAAAGAAAGAGAGAAGGAGAAGACAGTCTCTCATTGTGGGAATATAACAACAAAGAAAGGACCAACTATTGTATAACTTGTGAACTGGTGAGTGAAAAAACTGATTTACAATTTGACTTTTGTGCCATTTCTGGGTCATAGCTTTCAGTCATAACTTTCTATAGCAACTGACATTGCAATTCCTGTTTGGGTCAAATAGCAACATGCAAGTATCTGATGTGTGATCATTGTAAAGGCTTATTGTCAACATACATATCATGTTTATACGGTGTACTCTGTTATAGATCAGACGGTATGACACCGTGTTATCTCAGTCATATTGATGGTTTTCTCTGTTGTGAATACAGATATGGAGACAGACAAGATGATGCAGACACAAGTGGAGCTCACAGACAGGTAAGGCTGTTGTTACAGCCAGCAGTGTACATGCTACTGATTTCTGTGTTTTGATTGAACTTAGCAGACAGTTAACATACGCTGTCTCTGTGCATGTCTCTACCAAGCATATGAAGATCTCAGACAAACCAAACTGTTTTTTGTGTTAGTAAGTGTCTTAGAAACATGCTGCTTTTGCAAGAGGCAGCGTTTCATGGGGTGTTCTTCTGAGTAGGTGTCTATTTCTCTGATCTACTTGCCGTCACCTGCAGTATCTTATCCCCATTAGCAGTTAGCCTCCATTGATAGACCCATGTTGGTTTTCCACCTTAAAGTGATATGTCACCCAGCTGTCCTATATGTCAGTGGGCATTCCCCCTCTCATCCATATGTCCATCACCACTCAGTGTGTAAGACAGTCTTTATCACAGGTTGAAAACAGAAGTTAACATGACCCCCCCATCTCTCTCTCTCTCTCTCTCTTTCTCTCTCTCTCTCTCTCTCTCTGTCTGTGAACAGTACAGTAATGCTGTAACTTTACAGGTTGAATACAGGGGTTCATGTGTTTTCCTTTCTCTCTCCCACAGTGATCTGTCTGAGCAGATTAAGGCTGTGACCAAGGACAGCCATGTAAGAGCAGAGAACACTGAGCTGATGCTGGCCTACCAGAGAGGAAACGTCAGTCTGACACAGTACAAGGTAATCAATCATTAACATATCATTAACAAAGGCAAAGATTAATCTCTCTGTTTAAACCTCTGCTGCATGTTAGTAAATGGAGATACTAGCAAGTACAACGCAATTGGTCTTGTGATTCCTTATCTACACTGTAATTCCCATCAGTTGATCCGAATGTTCCGTGTGGACATGCAACATTTTCCGAGCTGGAGCGCCATGCATCATCATGCTCCATCATTCTATCATGTGCTGCTATCAACTGTTGTGGGTCAAGGTGCTGTGTTTTATGTATAATGGAAGTATTGAGACTAACACTAGTTTATATCCTTTCCTTGTCTCCTTTCCTCAGCTTCTCCTGTGCTCCCTCTATGAGATCTATCAAGCACTAGAGGAAGCTCTGGACAACAACTCCAACCACCCGAGTGTCGCGCCTATATACTTCCCCCTGGAACTAGCACGGCTGGAGTCAGTGGAGAGAGACCTGGAGCATTTCTATGGGCAGGACTGGAGAGAGAAGATTGTTGTACCGGCTGCCACTAAAATATATGCCCATAGACTCAGACAGGTGTGTATTAAACTGGACTGGTCTGTGGAAGTTGAATCGTACCATAATGCTTTATAACAGTGTTTCCCAAACTCGGTCCAGGGGCCTCCTCTGGGTGCACATTTTAGTTTTTGCCCCAGCACCACACAGCTGATTCAAATAACTACCTCATCATCAACCTTTGATTATTTGAATCATCTGTTTAGTGCTAGGGTAAAAAACTAAACGTGCACCCAAAATGGGCCCCAAGACCGAGTTTAGGAAACCCTGCCTTATTTAACCATGAAGGGGGCAAATGAGGCAAATGAGGGTTTCAAAAATCCAATGTAAATTCAGCCAAACGTTAGAAGTTGAGATAATAAAAAAAAAATGTAAAAAATGGGTTACTTGGAATGGGTTTATAGTGCATTCACACCAGTGACTGTACTGACTCTCTCTCCTTCTCTCCTTCCCTCCACAGATCGGCAAAGACAACCCTGAGTACCTAGTGGCCCACGCGTACACCCGCTACCTCGGCGACCTATCTGGCGGACAAGTCCTTGGCCGCATTACCCAGAAGTCTCTGGGGCTGAAGGGTGGCGAGGGTCTGTCGTTCTTTTCCTTCCCGGGCGTGAGCAGCCCCAACCTGTTCAAACAGCTGTACAGGAGTAGAATGAACAGCATAGAGCTGGAGGAAGAGGAGAGGAAAGGAATGCTGGAGGAGGCTGTCAGAGCCTTCGAGTTGAACATCCAGGTGAGGAGGATGGAGGAGAGGAGTGGAGGATGGAGGAGTGGAGTGGAGGATGGGTTGGGGAGATGGGGGGGGGGGGGTGACGAGGAATAGGGAAACTGGACAGCCATGGTTTAGGGGTGATATAAGGTTAGATATTAGGGTTGGTGTTCAACTATAAGCTAAGTGAGTGCCATTTAGTTTTTTTTATGAGCTTCTTGGCTCTTCGTACATAAGACGACTGACTTTTGACTGATGTTGTCTTGCATCTGTCTGTGATGCAGGTCTTTGACGATCTTCAGAAGATGGTGTCTGTGACAGAGAGGGAAAGTGAGCTCATGCATACGACAACCAGAAATAGATGCACAAGACACACGTCGACACATTCCAAACTGGCTGATGGTAAGTTACGCGCACACACAGACACACACACACACACACACACACACACACACACACACACACACACACACACACACACACACACACACACACACACACGCATAGGCATAGACACACACACACAATGCATAGGCACACGCATGTGCGAACGCACGCATGCACGCACGCACACACACACCACACGCACGGACACACACACGACTGAATATGATGACGGTGATATTTAGTACTTATGCAGTTAGTGTGTTAGATAATACTAATAATTCCTCCTTTCCTCTTTTCTCAGAAGAGAAACTGACAGTTAGATCCTTTCAGATCCAGACCAGTCTGGTCAACGCATCACCCCTCTTCAGAATGGTGCTGGGGATCTGTGTAGCCCTGGCAACGGTTGGCATGGGAATCTATGCTTTTTAAAGTTGTAAAGAAGTGTTTTCAGCAAAGTTGTATCCGTCCATAACAGAAGATTACCCTGGACCTAGATGATGTTGGCACTATTTTTGTACTTTAAAGACCTTAAAGAGGATGAAGGATGTTTAGGATGTTGTTGATCCTAAATAGTTTTAAAAGTTGTTAAAAAAAACGAAATACTGTACAGAAGTAAGTAATAACTTAGTAATATAAATTCTCATAGTTCCTGTGTTGAATGTAGCCACATTAAACTATGAGTTAGGATGTGTATGATATTGATACATGTCCATGTGTCTGACTGGCAGTACTGACTCAATGTCCACCAGTATAAAATCCCTAGTACACTAGAAATAGACTAGTACTCCTGAACATTTTGTGAAATTTCTGAATCATTTATCAATGTCACTGTGAAAATGAGAGCAAAATGAAATCTATCCTTTTTCATTTACAATCTCAAGATTTAGCCATTACTACTGTCATATTTCTACCTGTCAAATCCATTTTTGTAAAGTCAGTTATACTGTTTGAAATTTGTTCAACAAAAATATTTGTATATATTGTATATATTTGTACATTTTTTTAATAAAAAGAGTATACCATGTGGGGTATAAAATGCACAGATAATTTCTTCATCGTCTACATTATTTCAAATCCTTTCCTCTATCAACATCCAACCACAGAGTAACAATATAGATTGAACATATAGTTTTATCTCAATCAGTGTGCATAAAAAAGTTAAATGACTATACTTTAAAATGAAGAGAACAACAATAAAATAGGAACAAAAAATATATAAATATCAGGCTGTTCTGTTCTAGTAGGAGTCTTGTGGGGTTTCTAATCAGAAATGCAAAGGCCCAAATCCCATCATTCTATTTCCCAGATAACAGACAAATTAGATAACAATGTCAGGCTGTTAGAATTATCTTCTAGTATACGAGTCTTGTGGTGATAATAGGCTTTAGAAGCCCCTTCATTACATTTCCTTCTGAAGATGTTGCGAATCCTCCTCATCTTCTTTGGCTTGTCATGCTCCACTTCCTGTCCAGCGCAGTCCTCGAAGACTGAGAAGGCTGGTCATCTTCTTTGGTTTGTCATGCTCCACTTCCTGTCCAGCGCAGTCCTCGAAGACTGCGAAGGCTGGTCATCTTCTATGATGGTCTGGAATGTGGTGCTGGTGGCATCAGAACGAGGTGCTTCTCTAGCCTCAGCCTCCTATACCAGCTGTAGATAGTTCTGTGGTAGGATGGGCTCCAGGTCTAAATGCCAGTCGGAAACAACAGCTTGGGAGGGTTCCAATTCCGGGGGAAAGGGTCACTAACTTCCTCATTCTGCTGTGTTTCTGCTCTAATGTCTCCTTGGTCAGGTGCCGAGCTAGAGGTCAGTGGCTCAGAGTCTGACACAGCAGCGTTGCTTTTACCTTGCTTCTTCAGCTCTATGTCTTCTTTGAACAAGAACTTAGAGCATGGTTCTCCATCATACTCTGGGTAATAAGTCCCTCCTTGTTAGCAGCAAACCGATCAGGTACACTCTTAGCAATCCACAGAGCTACAAGGCAAACCTCAGAGGTTGATGATCTTTGATCCCAGTCCAAGGTGCTCTCGCCGACACCGTTCTGGAGCCTAGTATCTCCTCCAGGTTCTCCATGATGTTCGTGGCCACTGTTGGTCAATTTCTTCAACAAATGATCAGGTCTATATAATTATCAAACATACATTAGTAATGGAAAGGAAACACAGACTCTGTTTAAGCATCAAAAAATACTCCTTTACTAATATCATTTCTAGACAGAAGTTGGTACGGAGAACAATATAACAGTATATGATAGTTTCTCCCCAAGTTCTGCAAAATGTCTAAGACATCCTGTAACTCATATAGCCTCTCCCAGTCCTCCTTGCGTGAGTTTCCCTGGCAGCAACATTTTAATAAATCTAACCTCCCCTGACAGCAGTAACCATCTTATCAGCAATTAAAAGCTCAGAAGTGGGTTGGACCAAAACGTGACCTTTCATCACAAGTACAGGGTCATGACAAGGTGAACCAGTGTAAGCATCTTCTGACAGGGGGCTGGTTTCATCAGGTCTGTGGCAGCCTTGTGTTGTCGGACAACCAGATAACCACGGTGGGATCCAGACAGGAGGAGTCTGAACGTAGACACCTTCTGATAGTGTCTGAAGGTCACAACACTCAAAACAGAGACACACACAGAGAGGTCCTGAAGAGGAGACCCTTACAGTTTATCATAACACAATATATTAACCCTTTAGAAGGTATAAGGCCTTGGTTTAACCCTCTTCACCACCTGTGGATCTGTGGACTGCTGAAGAGGGTTGACCAGCTGCCCCCCGTGGCCTGGCCCATAACAAGGACCATAGGAGAGCTTCTGCATCCTTCAAAAGAGGGGTGACCTTCAGAGAAAGTCAGTTCCGAAAGAGTTTGTAAGTCACTTGAATAATTACCTGGGAGATAATGTCCTGATGGTTTAACTGAGCACCACGACCTGCTTCGAGAAGGTCTTGGAGGCAGCTCGTCACCTTGGTCCCGATTTCAGTGAGGGCTCTTTGAACAATGTCCCTTGTGCTGTCTCTTCCTGCTGCCATGTCCACCAGGCTCTCCACGACCTCCCTGACTTCCTGTGGAATCTCCACCTGGAGCATCTCCTCTGACCTGATGTCAGGTTGGGCATGTTTCTCTGCATTGTCAATGAAGAGCTGCTGCTGCTCCACAATGAACTTCACATGGAAAAGAGAGAAATACATGTTCTCTAAATGCTCCTCTTATGACTATGGATAGAGGTTAAAACAGCAGTCTATAATAAGATATTTATATATTACATTTTCAATAAATTTGCAAAAATGTCAACAATCCTGTTTTGACTTCGTCATTATGGAGTATTGTGTGTAGATGGGTGAATAAAAATTTTTTTTTAAAATGTAGAATTTCGGGCTGTAACACAACAAAATGTGGAATAAGTCAAGGGGTATGAATACTTTCTGAATGCACTGCATGTATTTCTTATGAAACACACAGCATGCCTCTATTACTACAGTAGTACACTGAACATAGTCACAAACAGGGATAAGAGAAGCTGGTCATTCCTTTCCAGTAGACCGGAGAGACGGGCATAGTTCCACATTGAGCTCTCTCCAAACATCCTGCTTGATGTTAACGTGCCTGTGCCGACTCCTCACCTTCAATGTCTGTCTGTGAGTTTGAATTTAGTGGAATATTGAGTTGCATATTAGCAGTAACAAATGTTTATACGAATGAAAGCATTTACAACTCATTTTGAACACCTGACACACTTGACAATGTCATTTTGATCAGGCTGTTATGGATCTTTCACATCTCGCTGGTTATAAAGTGAAATATATTTATTACCAGCTCAACGAGGCAGGGTTTTCTCCCCTCTCTCTTCCTGAAATCTACAAAGGAAACACAGAACGCATATCAGTCACTTTGCGTCATATATTCAGCAAAGAGACTTATCGTATTTTGGCCATGTATTTAGTCATTATAGTCATTATTAGCTAAACAGGAAAGTGTTGGACAGGTTGACTGCCTGTGGACCTTGAGGGTGCTCTCACTTTTTCAGGAAGGCTTTCTGAACATTGAAGATGATCCATCCCCTCATGTGATTGACAGTGATGTCGGTTGACAGTGCAGCCTGCCCCTGAAGGGTCAGGAACTCTCTGATGAGCTTTCTCTGTAAGACAGGCCATCATTAGCTCTGAAACCAGAGCTCTAACTGGCCATTAATTTGAACTCATACAAACTTATAAGGGATATGACGGGCCATGTTTGACCTGTTATTTATCACTTCCTATGTAGTCAAACAAAATGGAGAGAGATGTGTATGCCACAACGCCAGATATAGGTTATGAAGTGATTTGTCTTCATGAACTAATATTGAGGTGTTTCACACAGTGACGTCACTTGATGGCGCTCAATGTCAAGCGACATTTTCGTCATCATACAATTGAATTTGCCATGTGTCCTGCGGGCTGCTGTAAACCCATAGAGAGCCTATTGAATTACTAGAGGGGCATTGTCAAATGTTAAGCGGAGCAGCACAGGAGAACCCAAGAGCAGACTCAGACCAGGAAACAGGGATGAATGAACCAAGATGTTTATTGCAACACAGGGAGAGATGAAGTGCAGATCCAGGGAAGCTTGGATGAGTTGTAGGAAACCCGATGTGGAGGCTGAGGTTGGAGTGCGCTGTGTTGGGACAGGGTAAACAGGTCCGGAGGGGAATCCAAGGGAGTGATGGTGAGTTGAATTCAGAACAGGGTAGCAGGGTGGTGAAATGTGGAACAGGAGACAGGAACCAGTCAGAGCGGCAAAATGAATGGAGATTACGATCTGGCAGCGTGGAAGTGGCAGGATTGAGTATTTGTAGAGGTCTTGATTATGGAACGGGTTGCAGCTGGTCGGGAACTGCTCCGACTCCAGCACACCTGTCTCCAACCACACAATCACAGAGAGAGAGAGAGAGAAGAAGAGGGAGAGAACTGGGGGAATGGCTGCAGGTCAAGGAGACACCAAATGTCCACTAGGGGGTGTAGCAGGAGCACATGTGACAATAAGCCCTCAAATTTCCATAATTGGGCAAACACGGCAGCCATCTTGGTCAGGGATGAATCCTATACCAGTCTAATTACAATGAATGGCAGGATAGGCATAGGTAATATACAGCTCTGGAAAATATTAAGAAACCACTGCAAATGATCACTTTCTCTGGTTTTACTATTTACAGTAAATGTACACAACACATTAGTTTGGATTACATGGATTTACATGTACTTGTTTTCATTTCAGACAGACGATTAATTATGAACACAAAATATAAGACATTCACGTATTTAATGATTCTAATATATGTGTATCTAGAATTATGAGCCTTTAGGAATAAAGATGCCTGCTGTTAAGCAGAGAAAACATGTAATGAAATAGGCAGTATCAACCTATTAGGTAAATGAAATAATGAAATAGGCAGTATCAACCTATTAGGTAAATGAAATAATGAAATAGTCAGTATCAACCTATTAGGCAACTGAAATAATGAAATAGGCAGTATCAACCTATTAGGTAAATGAAATAATGAAATAGTCAGTATCAACCTATTAGGCAACTGAAAAAATAAAATAGGCAGTATCAACCTATTAGGTAACTGAAATAATGAAATAGTCAGTATCAACCTATTAGGCAACTGAAATAATGAAATAGGCAGTATCAACCTATTAGGTAAATGAAATAATGAAATAGTCAGTATCAACCTATTAGGCAACTGAAAAAATAAAATAGCCAGTATCAACCTATTAGGTAAATGAAATAATGAAATAGTCAGTATCAACCTATTAGGCAACTGAAAAAATAAAATAGGCAGTATCAACCTATTAGGTAACTGAAATAATGAAATAGTCAGTATCAACCTACTAGGCAACTGAAATAATAAAATAGGCAGTATCAACCTATTAGGCAACTGAAATATTAAAATAGGCAGTATCAACCTACTAGGCAACTGAAATAATAAAATAGACAGTATCAACCTATCAGGCAACTGAAATAATAAAATAGGCAGTATCAACCTATTACTGGCCAGTCTGGCCTGCATATAAACCCAGCAAAAAAAGAAACCTCCCTTTTTCAGGACCCTGTTTTTCAAAGATAATTCGTAAAAATCCAAATAACTTCACAGATCTTCATTGTAAAGGGTTTAAACACGGTTTCCCATGCTTGTTCAATAAACCATAAACAATAAATGAACATGCACCTGTGGAACGGTCGTTAAGACACTAACAGCTTACAGACAGTAGGCAATTAAGGTCACAGTTATGAAAACTTAGGACACTAAAAGAAAGATGCCCAGGGTCCCTGCTCATCTGGGTGAACGTGCCTTAGGCATGCTGCAAGGAGGCATGAGAACTGCAGATGTGGCCAGGGCAATAAATTGCTATATCTGTACTGTGAGACGCTTAAGACAGCGCTACAGGGAGACAGGACGGACAGCTGATCGTCCTCGCGGTGGCAGACCACATGTATCAACACCTGCACAGGATCGGTACATCCAAACATCACACCTGCGGGACAGGTACATGATGGCAACAACATCTGCCCGAGTTACACCAGGAACGCACAATCCCTCCATCAGTGCTCAGACTGTCCGCAATAGGCTGAGAGTGGCTGGACTGAGGGCTTGTAGTCCTGTTGTAAGGCAGGTCTTCACCAGACATCACCGGCAACAACGTCGCCTATCGGCACAAACCCACCTTCACTGGACCAGACAGGACTGGCAAAAAGTGTTCTTCACTGACGAGTTGCGGTTTTGTCTCACATGGGGTGATGGTCGGTTTCACGTTTATTGTCAAAGGAATGAGCGTTACACTGAGGCCTGTACTCTGGAGCGGGATCGATTTGGAGATAGAGGGTCCGTCATGGTCTGGGGCGGTGTGTCACAGCATCATCGGACTTAGCTTGTTGTCATTGCAGGCAATCTCAACGCTGTGCGTTACAGGGAAGACATCCTCCTCCTTCATGTGGTACCCTTCCTGCAGGCTCATCCTGACATGACCCTGTAGCATGACAATGCCACCAGCCATACTGCTCGTTCTGTGCGTGATTTCCTGCAAGACAGGAATTTCAGTGTTCTGCCATGGCCAGCGAAGAGCCCTGATCTCAATCCCATTGAGCACGTCTGGGACCTGTTGGATCGGAGGGTGGGGTCTAGGGCCATTCCCCACAGAAATGTCCATGAACTTGCAGGTGCCTTGGTGGAAGAGTGGGGTAACATCTCACAGCAAGAACTGCCAAATCTGGTGCAGTCCATGAGGAGGAGATGCACTGCAGTTCTTAATGCAGCTGGTGGCCACACCAGATACTGACTGTTACTTTTGACCCCCCTTTGTTCAGGGACACATTATTCCATTTCTGTTAGTCACATGTCTGTGGAACTTGTTCAGTTTATGTCTCAGTTGTTGAATCTTATGTTCATACAAATATTTACACATTTGCTGAAAATAAACTCAGTTGACAGTTAGAGGATGTTTATTTTTTTGCTGAGTGTATTAGGAGATAGGACTCTTAAGATGACATAAAGAAACCCTCCTTATTTGCTCCCTGAACATGGCCAGGGCCCTTGTCTAGCAGGGGACAGAATACCTCTGTTTCATCATTGAGGTGGTCCTTGTCTAGCAGGGGACAGAAGACCTCTGTGTCATCATTGAGGTCATCCCTCTTCCATTCTTAGCAGGCAAAAAAACATCTAAATAGGGTCTTCTTTCTTGATGACCTCACTGTAGCGGACGATAGATAGGTGGACTATGATGGTGAAAGCATCCTGTGGGTGGGATACACTGGAATCACAAGACACCTAAATCTAGCTAACCTGTTATGCCAAAGATGGTGCACTTGCAAATCATTATTACAAATTGCTAAAACAATGTAACAACTATGATGAAACAGATACAAAATTAGAATATGGTAATAAGAAGCCATATATGAAGAAGGTTAGATTTGGCATCCACTTTTTATTGTAGTTTTTCCTAAAAGCTGAGCCCTCATTGCACACACACATTACAAAACCCAGAAACAGCAGCCAGGAACAGTCTGACTAATCATATTCTTCTTTCAGTAGACACACTCTCCATCTCCGGCTTCAAGGAGCACTAAAACAATGACACGAGTATCAGAAATGATTGTACTTCACAGGAGTTGGCTCACTTTCACCTAAAAGGGCATAGGTCTAGGACTGAACTGAATAGCAGCCATACTGTCCCCACTTTCACCTGAAGAGAGTTGGTGACGAGGGTACATTTCAAATACGCTCCTGGTTTTGACTTCATCACAGTAATGTCCACGATCAGATAGTTACATTCAGAATGGGTTCAACTCACAATCCGTTCTATTCTCCTCAGTTTGAGTCTGTACCCTCTCTCACTTGTCCTTACTTTGTTAGTATCAAACCACAGTCAATCAATAAGAGTTTCCTATTCATTTTAGTCCAATAATCAATCGACAAAACAGTTTAAAAAGCCTCTGGAATTCAATCATGTAGAATAGATCATCACTACAATACAAAAAAAAACAGATCTATATTCACAAACACATTTTCTGACAACATTGGAAAAAACACTCTAGATACAACCTTTACACAAAGTATCCAAAACAGTGTAAATTATATTTTGACACGTATTCATTCTCTTTCTCTCTTGTCAAACACTTCTACAATAAAGTTATTCAAAGAGACAATAGAGTGAGTAGTAGGAGAAATAGAAGAAGGAAGAGGGAAAAGGAGAACAAAATATATTTCCTCTGTCCTGATTCAAGGCCTGTCGTCACAAAGACTAGGAGTCCATATAACTATGATCCAAAAGGCAAAACGGTCTCCTGCTCTAAGACTCTTTGTGAATACAGTCCCAGACCTACACGGTACCAGAGGAGATCCCAAGGTGCATAGAATTCGGGGATAGATAATGGCACAGCATTTTGGGCCACGTCCAAAATGGCACCCTAATCCCTACATAGTGCACTGCTCTTGACCAGTTCCTGCATCGTGCTTTGCTCAAAAGTAGTGCATTATATAGGGATTAGTTTGCCATTTTGGACGCAAAAGTCACTCACTAACAGTAAACATAAGAATGAACAACAACAAGCCATGATCTCATAAGAGTAAGACAGCACACAGTCAAGGCAAAGCTTTGTAAGGAAAAAGATCCAAGGTGAAAATGCAGTTTAAGGTACTAAGAGCTAGCCCAGTAAGGCTGGCCACCTTGGCAAGACAGCACAAATAGATCTGGACTAACAGCTACAACAACCCACCCTGTAAAACAACATACATACAAATCCAACATCTCCAATAAAGGTATGAGGCCAGTAGTAAGTCATGAGGTAACCTACTAGACCGGCATGGGATGGAGACCTCATAGCTTATTCTCATATCTCATTACTTTGTGAACTTTTTTCTCTCTCTATGATTGCCATTTAATGAGAAAAATGTTTGCATCCTAGTCAAGAGCCCTGTGCTTTTTTGAGAGACATTCAAGGCCATACCCGTCTTAAAGCTAATTGGCCGAGACAGCAGTGTTAAGGTCGGGGGTCACCTTCTTTTGACCAATCAGAACGGTGCAATTCTAGCACTTCCTCACATCATATTGCACATTTTAGTCTGGAGGGGGATGATTGAAAAGGGAATTCAAATAAACCAACCACATAAACAAAGATATAGATCTGTTTGTGCCATCAGTTGCACTAACAGATCCAAGACCAGCCTACATAAACTAAACTAATGGGCCAATCTCTAGTCTACCACCCTCAGATCATCCAAAGGTGAAATCAGTTGTCAATAATATCGCTCATCATGACTTCTAAAGATCTCCATCTATATCCTTCACTTCACTTAAGATGTATTTGAAAACAAGTCTGAAAAGGCGAAAGAGACAGACGTTCCTAATTCCAAAAGCCCCAATACAGAGTAGAACACCCCACTTTCAACACACTCAGTGTGGTACGCCCTACATATGGAGCTTCCAAGTGGCGCAGTGGTCTAAGACACTGCATCTCAGTGCTAGAGGCGTCACTACAGACCACCTGGTTCAAATCCAGACTGTATCACAATTGGCTGTCCCCATAGGGCGGCACACAATTGGCCCAGCGCCGTCCGAGTTTGGCCGGTGTAGGCTGTCATTGTAAATAAGAATTTGTTCTTAACCGACTTCACTAGTTAAATAAAGGTTACATTTAAAAAATATATATATTTTGATACAACCCATCACTCCTCCCAGGGATGTGTGACTAGGACAGAACATCCAGGTTAAAGAGGTGATGTGTAAGGGCGTTTGGCACCTCTGTTAGAGGGGAAGTTTCTAGGATTGTGTGCACCCTATTCCCTATTTAATGCACTACTTTGGATCAGGGCCTATAAGGCTCTGGTGAAAAGTAGTACATTAAATAGGGAATAGTTTTGCAACTGAAAAAAAATTGAACAAGCACTTCTTATTGGACAAGTCCAGGTCAAGTTACTCCCTGTTTTAATCAGTTTTCTTCTGTTTGGCCTAATGAACAGGACCCAGCCAGAGACTGCTCAGATGAGTGAACTGGTCTCCTTTGAGACCAGTTCAGTTGGTCTCATAGGAGGAGAGCAGGGCGGCATCCACAGGCTCCATACAGGAAGGACAGGTGAAGGACCTCATCAGCCAGGTGTCGATGCAGTCCTCGTGGTAGATGTGCAGGCAGGGAAGGAACCGGATGGGGTCGCCGTACTCAAAGTCATTCATGCAGATCGCACACCTGGAGAGAGTGAGGCGCACGACATGACAGATAGCATTTAGTCTAAATTTGGTTTCAAATAATAAGAGGCCTACAGCTAACTTACATACACTTGGTAATGGATGAGGTGAGGACCCACTAATATCCTTCTGGGCCATTGCTCAAGATAATGTGGCTAGAAATAGGACATTGCTAGTAAATTTGTGTCTAAATTGGTTGAGCTACAAGAAAATTATATGGTTGGTCACAGGGCAGAAAAATACATACTCTTTGACTTTCTTGTCAGAGGGCTCAGAGCCGGGGTCGAAGATGCCTCTGGGGAGGTGGTGGATGAGGCCAATCCGCTGGGCGATACGGACCTGCTCCTCCTCTGTCAGCTGGCTGGCCAGGCACGTCTGACTGGGGGTGGGGTGGTACACTGGCGCCTGGACACGCTCCTGTATGGAATGTGGGGAGAGGGGTACAGGGTAACCCATGATACAGTCATCGGGGGGTCTCTGGACCCCCCCAAAACTACATGTGGATCCTCTACTATCTCAGTCAGATTTTATACCATTGACTTGATGGGGAAATGGACAGAAAGCCTTTATAGGTGTTAGTAAGCTAAATCATGCTAGAATTTTTCACATGACAGTTATAGCTTACTAGTGAACCCTAAACTTCTGACAGAATACGAAATGAGCAACAAGATACAAAACACAGCCAATGCAACATACCACTAGGCTAACTTAACAACGTGGACAGTTAGTTGACATTGTTATCAATGAATCCCCGGTATAGATGTGATCCATCTCCCCCTGAATTTACCTGGTAAGGCGGTGGGGGCTCCCCTGGAACACTGGCTTCCTGGGACTCGTTGAGGAGAGACAAGTCGTCGGCGCCTTGCGAAGACAAACAGTTCCCCATTGAACTGGACCAGCACACACAATCCCCACTACGAACAGGACAGCTAGCGAACAGGACAGCAAAGATAAGCAACAAAAACAAATATTTTTACGTGTCTTGCTAATAAGTAGTATTTTTAGCTAGCCTGCTGGGTAGCTAGCGAGTAGGAATGAACAACAGCCCTCCAACGTCGATGCAGAAAAACAATTCTAATCGCTGTGTAACTTAGAAATAAAAGTCAATATCGCTCGAAACAACGACATGTAAATGCTGTCTCTAATTATACCAATACCTAAGTCAGCGAACTGTAAAAGACACCGATTTCAATATGTGCTATTTGGTTATTCGATCTGACTATATTTTTAGATTAAACCTCTTGATGAATCCATCTTTGTTCTGGCATTGTTTACAAACTGTATACACAGAAGTGACGTAGCTAGTTAATAGGAAGTTGGGAGATCCGGAAGTTGCCTTTCGAAAAAATGGCGGGTAGGTGGACGAGAAAATATGCCTAATAAGCAGTAGTGTAAAGTAATTAAGTAAAAATACTTTAAAGTACTACTTAAGTCGTTTTTTGGGGCCATCTGTACTTTACTATGTATATTTTTGACAAATTTTACTCCGCTACATTCCTAAAGAAAATAATGTCATTTTTACTCCATACATTCCTAAAGAAAATAATGTCATTTTTACTCCACTACATTCCTAAAGAAAATAATGTCATTTTTACTCCATACATTTTCCCCGACACCCAAAAGTACTCGTTACATTTCGAATGCTTAGCAGGACAGGACAATGGTCCAATTCAAGTACTTACCAAGAGAACATCCATGGTCATCCCTACTGCTAATGGAGGAGGTGAGGGCCCTCGGAGTGTGGTGTCAGGAAAATAACCTCACACTCAACATCAACAAAACTAAGGAGGTGATTGTGGACTTCAGGAAACAGCAGAGGGAACACCCCCCTATCCACATCGATGGAACAGTAGTGGAGAGGGTAGTAAGTTTTAAGTTCCTCGGCGTACACATCACAGACAAACTGAATTGGTCCACCCACACAGACAGCATCGTGAAGAAGGAGGAGGCTGATGGAGGCTTGTCACCAAAAGCGCTCACAAACTTCTACAGATGCACAATCGAGAGCATCCTGTCGGGCTGTATCACCGCCTGGTACGGCAACTGCTCCGCCCACAACCGTAAGGCTCTCCAGTGGGTAGTGAGGTCTGCACAACGCATCACCGGGGGCAAACTACCTGCCCTCCAGGACACCTACACCACCCGATGTCACAGGATGGCCATAAAGATCATCAAGGACAACAACCACCCGAGCCACTGCCTGTTCACCCCGCTATCATCCAGAAGGCAAGGTCAGTACAGGTGCATCAAAGCTGGGACCGAGAGACTGAAAAACAGCTTCTATCTCAAGGCCATCAGACTGTTAAACTGCCACCACTAATATTGAGTGGCTGCTGCCAACACATTGACTCAACTCCAGCCACTTTAATAATGGGAATTGATGGTAAATGATGTAAAATATATCACTAGCCACTTTAAACAATGCTACCTAATATAATGTTTACATACCCTACATCATTCATCTCATATGTATACGTATATACTGTACTCTATATCATCTACTGCATCTTTATGTAATACATGTATCACTAGCCACTTTAACTATGCCACTTTGTTTACATACTCATCTCATATGTATATACTGTACTCAATACCATCTACTGTATCTTGCCTATGCCGCTCTGTACCATCACTCATTAATATATCTTTATGTACATATTCTTTATCCCCTTACACTTGTGTCTATAAGGTAGTAGTTTTGGAATTGTTAGCTAGATTACTTGTTGGTTATTACTGCATTGTCGGAACTAGAAGCACAAGCATTTTGCTACACTCGCATTAACATCTGCTAACCATGTGTATGTGACAAATAAAATTTGATTTGATTTGTGCCTCTGATCTGGCTGACTCACTAAACACAAATGATTTGTTTGTAAACAATGTCATTATGTTGGAGTGTGCCTCTGGTTATCCATAAAACAAAAGAAAATCATGCCGTCTGGTTTGCTTAATATAAAGAATGTGAAAGGATTTAAAATTTTACTTTTGATATATATTTTTGCAATAACATTTATACTGAACAAAACATTTCAAAGATTGTTTACTGAGTTACAGTTCATAGAAGGAACTCACTTAATTGAAATAAATTCATTAGGCCCTAATCTATGGATTTCACATGACTGGAGAATAGCATCAGGTCTGGTAGATATTCCTGCAGTCAGCATGCCAATTGCACACTCCCTCAAAACTGCAAATTTTTTAGATTGGCCTTTTAATGTCCCCAGCACAAGGTGCACCTGTGTAATAATCATGTGGTTTAATCAGCTTCTCGAAATGCCACAGCTGTCAGGTGGATAGATTGTTGGAAAAGGATAAATGCTCACTAACAGCAATGTAAACACATTTGTGCACATCATTTGAGAGAAAAGCTTTTTGTGCATATGGAACATTTTTGGGATCTGTTATTTCAGTTCATGAAACATGGGACTAACACTTGTTGCTTTTATATTTTTGTTCAGTATACTTTTAATACTTTAGTATATTTAAAACCAAATACTTTTAGACTTTTACTCAAGTAGTACTTTACTGGGTGGCTTTTACTTGAGTCATTTCCTATTAAGTATCTTTACTTTTGCTGAAGTATGAAATTGGGTACTTTTCCCCCCACTGCTAATAACACTAACAATAGTTACAGTGGGGGAAAAAAGTATTTAGTCAGCCACCAATTGTGCAAGTTCTATCACTTAAAAAGATGAGAGAGGCCTGTAATTTTCATTGTAGGATTTTTAATGAATTTATTTGCAGATTATGGTGGGAAAATAAGTATTAGGTCACCTACAAACAAGCAAGATTTCTGTCTCACAGACCTGTAACTTCTTCTTTAAGAGGCTCCTCTGTCCTCCACTCGTTACCTGTATTAGTGGCACCTGTTTGAACTTGTTATCAGTATAAAAGACACCTGCCCACAACCTCAAACAGTCACACTCCAAACTCCACTATGGCCAAGACCAAAGAGCTGTCAATGGACAGCAGAAACAAAATTGTAGACCTGCACCAGGCTGGGAAGACTGAATCTGCAATAGGTAAGCAGCTTGGTTTGAAGAAATCAACTGTGGGAGCAATTATTAGGAAATGGAAGACATACAAGACCACAGATAATCTCCCTCGATCTGGGGCTCCACGCAAGATCTCACAAGAACGGTGAGCAAAAATCCCAGAACCACACGGGGGGACCTAGTGAATGACCTGCAGAGAGCTGGGACCAAAGTAACAAAGCCTACCATCAGTAACACACTACACCGCCAGGGACTCAAATCCTGCAGTGCCAGACGTGTCCCCCTGCTTAAGCCAGTACATGTCCAGGCCCGTCTGAAGTTTGCTAGAGAGCATTTTGATGATCCAGAAGAAGAGGGAGAATGTCATATGGTCAGATGAAACCAAAATATAACTTTTTGGTAAAAACTCAACTCGTCGTATTTGGAGGACAAAGAATGCTGAGTTGCATCCAAAGAACACCATACCTACTGTGAAGCATGGGGGTGGAAACATCATGTTTTGGGGCTGTTTTTCTGCAATGGGACCAGGACGACTGATCCGTGTAAAGGAAAGAATGAATGGGGCCATGTATCGTGAGATTTTGAGTGAAAACCTCCTTCCATCAGCAAGGGCATTGAAGATGAAACGTGGCTGGGTCTTTCAGCATGACAATGATCCCAAACACACCGCCCGGGCAACGAAGGAGTGGCTTCGTAAGAAGCATTTCAAGGTCCTGGAGTGGCCTAGCCAGTCTCCAGATCTCAACCCCATAGAAAATATTTGGAGGGAGTTGAAAGTCCGTGTTTCCCAGAAACAGGCCCAAAACATCACTGCTCTAGAGGATATCTGCATGGAGGAATGGGCCAAAATACCAGCAACAGTGTGTGAAAACCTTGTGAAGACTTACAGAAAACGTTTGACCTCTGTCATTGCCAACAAAGGGTATATAACAAAGTATTGAGATAAACTTTTGTTATTGACCAAATACTTATTTTCCACCATCATTTGCATTAAAAATCCTACAATGTGATTTTCTGGATTTCTTTTCTCATTTTTCTGTCATAGTTGAAGTGTACCTATGATGACAATTACAGGCCTCTCTCATCTTTTTAAGTGGGAGAACTTGCACAATTGGTGGCTGACTAAATACTTTTTTGCCCCACTGTATATCCCTTCATCATATTAATTTCCAGTCATTATAATGAAGACAACACAGATCCAACAGTCAAGAACATCCTTCACTGTATGGCTACCTTTCCACATCAAACTACCTGAACTTGTCATGTAGGTATGAGGTTCCACTATCATCATTTCCATTCTCAGTCATGATCATAAATAAAGACACAACACAGTCAAGATGCTACAGTCAAGAACATCCTTTTATTCAATCAAGGTGCTGCTCTGCTCAAACTGTGTTTTTCTTCTTATGGAAAAGAAACTGTAATTAACACATGCATTTCACCTATAGAGCTCTGGGGGTGTTTCTTATACACAAAGACATGGGATGCATTTAAAATGGCATCCTATTCCCTACATAGTGCACTACTTTTGAACAGGGCCCTATGGGAATAGTGAAAAAGTAGTGCACTATATAGGGAATAGGGTGCCATTTCAAACAGAGCTACAGGCATGAGTGGGGCTCTTCTGCTCTGAGGGCGTAGGGTCGGGGGTCAAAGGGCGTACTGTCTAGACACCACGAAAAAAATAAAAATAATAATAATCTCAAAACGGAACAGAGTTTTTAGAGCCTGGCATTCAAACTGATATCTCTACGTTTCACTTGAGAGTATGCCTCAAGCCTGGTTCACGCTGGCTCTATATGGTGGGTTGTGGTGTGTGTTTTGCCAATGGCTAATACTGCTCCTGGCTTCACTAGATAAAACCTCACAATAATAATACAAGAGTTTAGAGTATTTGATACATGACTAGGTGTGTGTGTGTGCTGGTAGTATTGCAAACCCCCTTTTCTCAGCCAGTAGTTATAAGGTGCTTGTAGCATTTCATTTACAGTCCAAGACTCTCTTATAGAGTTTCAATGACGGCATACCCTGATAGTTAGGAACTATGAAAGCAAAAATCCAAATTAAGTCAAAAATAAAAATAAAGGAATAAAATAAAACAAAATAAATAAAATAAAAACTCTTAACTTGTCACAGCAGAAGAGCAGCCCCCCCCCCCCCCCCAACACCCAAAAGGTACCCCTATTATTTCTCCTTTACCCCAACATTATTGACCCCCTAAGACCTTTACCCCCATAACCCCTAACACCCAGTCCTACCCTACACTGGGCAGGCGCACCCCCAAAAGCCCATTGGTGTAATTTGTTCACTTACATTAGCTGTTTGAATGGAGAAGCTGAAGAGGATGGGTAATGGTATACAATGTGAAGAAGAGGCAATACAGACAAGAATAACGTGAGCTAACTGCATTCTGCTCAAGACAAAAAGTTTCGGCCATTTTTTTTTTCAACAACCCCTTCCATCAACGGAAGGAAGGAAGGGAGGGAGGGGGAAGGAGAGAGAGAGGACACAGTTACAGACTACTCCGGTGTCTACGAGAGAACAGATAGACAGAGGAGAGGAGAGGAGGAGACGGAGGGAAGAAGAAAAAAGCCAGAGAGCAAGGGGGAACGAGAACAAGTTTTTTTTGCCTTTTCAGTATTTTTTTTTCATCATTTATCAATAAAAAGTAAAGAACTAATTCACACCAGTTTCCTTTTGTACTATATATATACGGATTTTGAAAAGGGAAAGGATTTATGGGAAGGTTGATACAATGGAGGGGGATCATTTTTCAAAGGTTGAGGTGGGATGAAGTTGCTCACTAAGCACTGATCGAAGGTCAGTTTTGCATATCCCCTCCTAATGGTTCAGGTCAAGATATACAGTAAACTGATCCTAGATCTGCACTTAGGGGCACTTCCACCTCTACCTTGAATTATTTCGAATGAAAGGGGAGCGATCTGGATTACAAAATGGAGTCTGTGAACAAAAGGCACTTTTAAGGGACAACCTTTAACTGCTGGGAAACTACACTACAGCACAAGCACTAGTCAAGGTGAATTTACAGGGGAATGAGGGAGAGGGTGGAGAAGGAAGGGGTGGAGGGAAGCTCACTTTGCATAGGCCTACTGTATTTCTATCGTTACGTCATGGTTCTGACAGACTGGCTGGCTCCTCAAATGAAACAAATTCTAAGCTGCCATTTTCCTGTTTTTTTTTCCCTTGCTCAGACTCAGAGAGAGGAGTATAATAATCTGGGAGAAATCAGAAGAAGTAGTTGTGGGCATTGATAAGCCTACAGTACAGCTCTCGTCCTATCTAAAGGTTGAACCAAAATGCCTTTTGTTTCACAACCTACTAGAGGAATATAGGAAGGAATAGGAACCCCTCCCTCCACTCAATATTACAAACAGGAGAAGGAATAGGAACCCCTCCCTCCACTCAATATTACAAACAGGAGAAGGAATAGGAACAGAGAAGAGGAGTAATAAATGCGGTTTCCTAAAGGTAGTCATTATTTTGTTCATTATCATTCATTTTGTAATAGTTTGAATGTACTTTATAGTGTGTAAAAGTGGCGGTTTTTCATTTCACCGGTTTTTCATTCCATGTTCAATTTGTTTTTAAACATTTTGTAAGAAATGTTTCTTCCTTCAGCCCCTCCAAACATTTTTTATAAACAAATGATTACACGTTAAACATTAAAAAAGAGACAATAAAGGAAAATAAAAACAAATACCCCCAACTTACAAAGACTAGGATATGGCTCTGTTAGTTTAGAGTCCAGGAGCACATCGGACTTGAAACAAATAGATTTTTTTTCTCTTTTCTTCTTAGCTTTCTTAAAAATCTCTAACAGACAAAACACAATGAATCTACCCAATGCATTGCACGTGGCTCAATCGACACATATCTTTCAACAATAATACTTTCCATCAAAAAACAAACACTTTTTTTCTTCAATTTTTCCATTGTCGATTTTGACATGTTTCATCTATTTTGCATCATGGACATTTTTGTTTCGTTTTTTTTTGAATGTTGCACTGTAGATTTGTGGAGGTTGGGTGGGTGCTCATTGAATTGTCATGGTGACAGTGAGGTGCTGTCCATCATGGAATTCTGCTAGCTCAAGAGTTCAGAAAATAACTAAACTGCCAACAAGCTCATTTTAGTCAAGTTTAAAAAAGGAGCATATACCATAAATATATATGTTTAAGATCTCTCTCTCTCTCTCTTTATAACATTTTGCAGTCTTCTACAAAGATTCTGTCCTATAGCCAATGGTTTCCATATAGGAAGAAACATCACCATTCTTTGTAGCTTTAGCATATATGTGAACAAAAACATCAACCTGAATTTGAACTAATTGCATGATAGGGGAGTACAGAGGCACTTCCATAGATTGTTATAGTTGTGATATATGATTTGAGTACATAGAGCTAATTTTACTATAAACTCAGAGTGCCTGGGCTGTCAGACAATTCTATCCCTGCACATGGAAGAAACCAACAGCTAGGCAGTCCAGTTATTTTGTGAGGTTTGGCTTTTTTTTGTTTGAATTATTGTGTCATGATAAAAAATAATAATGACAATATCAATAACAATTTAATAAATCACATTTACAATAGAAAAAAACAAGGTATCTCAAATTAAAAAATGACAAATGTCAAAATGAATGAAAAACCATTATCAAAGGCAGTTTGGAGAAACTCGTACATAAAGGCTCACCTTTGTGTTTGGAATCAGGGTGACGGTGTTAGTAGTGTGCATTTTGATACGGTGGTGTGTCCGCGTGTGTTCCTCCGGGCGCTACTGTGAATGGACTGTGGTTACAGGGTGAAGCAGGGCAGGGCTTGTCGCAAGTTCCTGTACTGGTGTTTGTGAGAGATTTCAGAGATGCCTGTTATTGCAAACGAAGATGATATTTTTTCTGCAAAATAAAAAGCGGATGAAAGAAAAAGATCTCAGGGAAGAAGGTCAAACATAAGCAAAAGAATCCAAGTGAGACAAAACCAAAACCAATCCGGCAAACAAAATGAAATGCAAGAAAACGGCTACAAACCAAAAGAAAGCTAGTTATTACATGATGATGTTGATCCTATGCATGTATTATGTTACTGTGAAGGACACACAGACAAAATGGTATTGTCAGTGAATCAGTTGTGTCTGCCAGACGTGTGGGTTCTGGAGACAATGATCTGTGTGTGTGTGTGTACGTACTTTGAGTCTGCGTGAGTGCGTGTATGTGTGAGTGCCAGGATGCCAGAGCCACAGCCCATTGCCCACACACACACACTGCCTTCAGCGACCTGCTGGATCGCTCTGTTTCCTCCCTTATTTGTTTCAGTAGTGCATAGGTGAGGGGACGAAAGAGGGCATAGTGTTGTATGACTGTCTGTCTGTCTGTCTGACTGTCTGTTATGTCTGTCTCTTATGTCTGTCTGTCTCTCTGTTATGTCTGTCTGACTGACTGACTTTCTGTCTGTTATGTCTGACTGTCTCATGTCTGACTGACTGACTGTTTTGTGTTCGCTCTCGGCTCATGCTATTGGCTATCGCTCTTCACAAGAGGGTAAGCTAAAACCAGCCATCTAGTGCAGATGGTATCACACCATTGGATGGTGTCCCAGTGTTTGGCCAATCAGAAGAAGGGAGGAGGGAGGGCATTCAGGGCTGAGTACATTAAGCGGCAGTGAGGCCAGTCGGATGTGGTTGTGTGAGGCTGTGGGCGTTGCCGGGGCAACCCTGGACACCTGGTTGACAGATGAGAGAGGGAGCAGGGACGTAAAGCACCGTCAGGAGGAGAGACTAAAGGATTACAGAATGGGTTCTTTTGGGCGGTGACAATGTTTATAGCTATAGCTCAAGTGACCAAATTCTGCCAACTATGTGTTTTACACTGTTGTGTGTGGGTGGATCTCCCAGCCATTGCATGGAGTTTCATTGTGAAAATAAAATATAAAAACAACAATAAAACGAAATTGGTCAGTTAGTTGTCAGGTTGCATATTTTTGTTTGCTTTCTGACATGTTTTGTGTGTGACATTTCCTCATCTTTCTTCCTCCTCTTCTTCCTCGTTCTGTCGTTCGTTCTGAGTCTGTCCACTTCAACCGATCTCTTTTCAGCCTTCTGTATAGGGAGATGGTTGTTCCGGTTCAAATGTTCAAATCGTGGAAATGGGTATTCTTCTGGGGGGTTATTTTCTGTTTTTGTGTTGTTGGTTGTTGAGCAAAAATACTTTAGTGTCAGCAGTTTGTTTGTAGTCCGTGTTGGTTTGTTTTGTGTGTTGTGTTGTTTTTCCATTCCCAAATTTCTCATGACACAATTCTAGCGGTTGAGTTGGAGGCCTTGTCAGAGGAACCAAGACTGTAGAAGAGAAATAAAATACAGGAAACATCAGGTTCATCTTTGTCATGTGGTAACATCACTAAGTTCAACAGTTACACATTTATAAGTAAATAAATGGTTCAGGAAAATAATCGATTAAAAAAATGTTGTCATGCTAAATATTAACTAGCCACTAGAGGGCCATCCTTCATAGCAAACTTTTCCCTTTACTGAGCTGAGCCTCGATCATACCCCAATTTAAGTTGATCATTCCTCACACAGTACGTAAGTAAGTCATTTCAAGACGACAGTTTGTAAATGTACTACTTTCACGTTGTAGTATTTCAACCGTCAAAGTCTCCAATAAGTACAACGTTTAGATGTAACATGATTCACAAGACTTTCTTTACTGTTTCAAATGACACCATGAAGTCAACTACTGTAGGCCATGCAGCTACTCCCAGGATCAGGTTTCACAGTTTGATAAGACTCACTGAGGGTGCAGAGTTATAGGGTTGGCATTTGATTCTGGGAGCTGGGTTCCAATACTATTGGAAATAGTTTCTTGGCTGGATTGAGCTTGCTTGGCACAATTGAAAATATTTCAAATAGTATTTGAACCCAGGTCTGGTTAAGTGGCAGCTCTGCTCAGGCTCCAGACAACATTCCACAGAGTAGACCCAGGGAAAAGCAGCTAATCACTGACGGCCCTATAGCTACACTCTGCTCTCTATTCTGTTACATTCCTATAGGACCCCGGAGAGAAAGTTTCTCTCCCCACTTTTCCCCTCTCTTTCCTTCCTCCTTTTCCCTTTCCCAGGATCCTTTTGGGCTTCTAACTCCTCCTCTTTTCTCTCCCAACTTCCTCTCTCTTCTCTCTCTCCCCCAATGTAATCCCTGGCAGGACTGACCACTCCCACTTCTCCTTAACTCCCTTCAAGGCTAAGTTAAACTGCCTATGACATCATGTCTGGTTGCCACGGGCAACCAGACAGTCAGGACGTGACTTCGCCTGTGGAGCACAGAGCTTGAACTAACTCTCTTTCTCTTAACCCCCTCTCTTTCTCTCCCGGCATGACTTGTGTTTAGCCACCAGAGAGCTCCTCAGACCAGTTATTCACTGAGTGTAAAAAACATTAGGAACACCTACCCTAATACAGAGTTGCACCCCCCCCCCAGTTCATGACATAAACCGTTGTGCCAGGCACCCAGTACCATACCCTGTTCAAAGACACTTCAATCTCTTGTCTTGCCCATTCACCCTCTGAAGGACACACATACACAATCCATGTGTCAAATGTTTTAAGGCTTGGAAATCCTTCTTTAACCTGTCTCCTCCCCTTCATCTACACTGGTTAAAGTGGTTTTAA
>NC_092159.1:14424399-14466899 GCF_045791955.1 Oncorhynchus clarkii lewisi
ATAGGCGATAAACGATAAAAGTGGGGTGGGAAAGTAGGAAGGACAGGACGACGAAAGAGACAAAGGAAAATAACAGGAAGTGACCAAAGCAGCTCCGTCCAGTGCCCCCTCTCTCTCGGTGTGCCTCTCCCGCGGCCCGACTCTCAACGCACCTCGCCCTGCCTGCCTAGAGGAACCAAGCCAGCCAGCCAACGGAGGTAAAGCATGCACACCCCCACGAGCGACACTCCTTTCTCCCCCCATTTCCCTAATTAGACCTAGCGGTATATATTTAATGATGATTGATATTTATTGTTTATGTATGTGATTTTCAAGTTGTTTTTATTTTGTTCTCAATTTTTTCTTTTATTGTTGTGAGATATAATGTGGAAGGAAGGAAGCAAGGGAATTGTGGGTAAAGTGGGGCATCATGGGTAAAGTGGGGCATCGTGATGTTTTATGGAGTCCACGCCAACTGCCCTAATTTTGTTCCCTTAACAAAGAAAAACAAGAATGAAAGGAAAAAAGAAAGGAAATAAATGAGTATATCAAATTAAGCAAAGAAAAACAAGACATGAGAGAGGGGTCAATTTAGTCTTCTGTTGTCATAGACTGACCATGCATAGTCTGGGTTGATTAAAGGAGAGCAGTTAGCCAGACACTAGGACCTACTCTATAGGACAGAATACAGGGCACTGGTCCCCCCCCCACTACAAACACTTCAACCAGAAGAAGGGAGAAAACCTAGCTACACTGCCTCCTGTGGTGCTAGCAGGAAACACAGAGAGAGAGAGAGAGAGAGAGAGAGAGAGAGAGAGAGAGAGAGAGAGAGAGAGAGAGAGAGAGAGAAAAGAGAGAGGAACTGAGAGAAAGAAATAGGAAAGTTAGGTTGGAATAGAGAGAGAGAGAGAGATTGATAATGATCTCTGGCATAGGCGTGGCAGTCTGCTCTACAGGAGTGGATAGAGTACTGCTCAGGGAGGGGACAGTGAGGACTGCTCAGGGAGGGGACAGTGAGGACTGCTCCAGGGAGGTGACAGTGAGGACTGCTCCAGGGAGGGGACAGTGAGGACTGCAGGGCGCTCAGGATCAGAGGAGGCTAGTTGGAGGAGGATGGAAGGATGGAATCAACAGTGTTTTGGCTCTGTTCCATTAATTAATTCCTTTAACTCCTCCCACCAGCCTCCTCTGGTCAGGAGTGAGGAGGTGGTGACTGGGTTTGGGACTCTAACCAACTACCCTTGGTTGGGGAGTGGGGTTTCTCTACCTAGAGTTAACCTACATGTACTCATTTTGATTTAGGATTTGATATCTCTAGATATCTCAGGGGGTCTGAGGGGCGAAGTGGTTGGAGGTGAGGGCGAGAGCGGGGGGGGGGGTCACTTACACGGAGATGCGGGCGAGCTGAGTCCGCCGCCGTCGGGGGGTGTGTTGATTGGTTTAGAATCGGGCATGGGGAGGGGCACGGGGCGCGCCACTGGGGGCGGCGGGGGCAGCAGGAAGGAGCCTGGCATTTTGCTCTGGCTGTGACCACCTCCGTTAGGCTGCAGAGACAGCAGACACCACACAGGACAGGGTGAGCACTCAGCACACACACCACCCAGGACAGGGTGAGCACTCAGCACACACACCACCCAGGACAGGGTGAGCACTCAGCACACACACCACCCAGGACAGGGTGAGCACTCAGCACACACACCACCCAGGACAGGGTGAGCACTCAGCACACACACCACCCAGGACAGGGTGAGCACTCAGCACACACACCACCCAGGACAGGGACACACACACATACGGCTGATGGAAGCACCAGCTAGCCACCAGTCAGTCTCACACAAACACACAGAAACCATGACGACAATGGAAATAAATACTGGAGGACACTAGAGCAGGAAGACAGACAGAATGTGGGAGTTAGACTGGGACATACAGAACTTAAAAAGGGAGGGAAAAATATACATCTGGGATCTGAGATTGTGGACCATAAGAAGGGTTTGTGTCCTGGCCTAGTGGTAGAATCCCAGCAGAGCAGCAAGATAACATGGCTGAATATTCCAGCGTTTTTCTATAGGGAGTCAATCCAGTACAACGGATCGTGTGGAAGTGCAACGGTCTTAGTCCGTTTGTGTGACGTGAAACCCTAACCGTCTGTGTGTGTCCCATGTCCCCTCCAACCCTCCCTGACCTCTCACCTGTCCCCCGGACTGCCCCGAGCCGTCGGCGCAGACGAATTGGACAAACTCCTTGAGCGGGTCCTGGTGGTGGTGGTAGCGGATGGTGGGGTGAGTGAAGTAGGGACTGGACTGCTGGATGATGGAGGAGGAGGGGAAGTGGAGAGCTGACGCTGAGGCACGGGGACTCCCTGAGAGAGAGGGGGAGGAGAGGGGGAAGAGTGAGAGCGTGAGAAGGGACAGAGGGAGGAGAGTTAGTTGGGTCCATGTAATCCCACTCCAGACACAATTCATATAACACATTCAGAGAAGACAAGAAACACAACAGTGACACAAACTAGACAGAATAGAATAACTGATGTAATCCAACACATTAGACTGAATAGAATAACTGATGTAATCCAACACATTAGACTGAATAGAATAACTGATGTAATCCAACACATTAGACTGAAGGGAGTAACTGATGTAATCCAACACACTAGACTGAAGGGAGTAATTGATGTAATCCAACACATTAGACTGAAGGGAGTAACTGATGTAATCCAACACACTAGACTGAATCCTTACTGGGTTGAATACATCTGTTAATTCATCTGATGGCAGATTGGTTTATCAGTGTGGTAATTTCAGAGCGTTAGAGAGTGGACATCACATGATTTTCTCCAGGGGTTTATTATAGATGTAAATGCGTGTGATTTATTAGTGTGTTTATCAGTGTGGTGATTAGAGAGAGTTAGAGAGTGGACGTCACATGATTTTCCCCTGTGGTTTGTACTACAGGGAGTCTAATGCTACTTGTGTATCTAAATGAACAGAATCATCCAAGGCTGCAACATCTGGTCCTGTTCATACAAAACATCTCTTCTGTATTCTCTGTATATCTACAGTAAGCACAGCTTGAACACACACACACACACACATACATAAATGCAGACACGTATTACGCACAGACACATGCATACGCACACACACACTGAAGCATGACAGTCACACACACACACACACACACACACACACACACACACACACACACACACACACACACACACACACACACACACACACACACACACACACACACACACACACACACACACACACACACACACACACACACACACTTTCCTGTTGGTAATGCTTGTTGGGAATGTGTAATCAATCATAGCCTATCATTGCTGTGTGGTTCGGCCCAGTAGTATGAAGCCTGGGAGAGTTAAATCCCACCGCTAAATCCCTTATAGACAGTAGTCATTGTGTGTGTGTGTGTGTGTGTGTGTGTGTGTGTGTGACAGTGTCTTCTGAGATTCTGTGGCCTTGGCGATTTGGCACTGAAAACAGGCAAGCTGGTTGGTAGACTGCAAGGGGACTTGCATCTGTGAATGTGTCTGTCTGTCACCCTCTATCTCTCCAGTGTATGGAGATGTGTGTGTCTGTGTGTGTGTACGTGTGTACGTGTGTGTGTACGTGTGTGTGTACGTGTGTACGCGTGCGTGTACGTGTGCGTGTGTGTGTGTGTGTGTGTGTGTGAGAGAGAGAAAGTGGGCTCACTAGACCAGACTGACTACCAGAATAAACAGACAACAGTCACACCTGGCATCCAGGCCCTGCCAACAGGAAATAAACTAACCCAGACAACATCTATGCCGATAGCTCCATCCCAGCTATTGATGTCAAGCCTCTCCCTCACTCCTTTCCCTCAGTCTATCCCTCTCCCCCTTTCTCCCTCACCCCTTCTCCAGTCTCTCTCTGTCCCTCTTGGGGCGGCAGGGTAGCCTAGTGGTTAGAGCGTTGGACTAGTAGCCGGAAGGTTGCAAGTTCAAACCCCCGAGCTGACAAGGTACAAATCTGTTGTTCTGCCCCTGAACAGGCAGTTAACCCACTGTTCCTAGGCCGTCATTGAAAATAAGAATTTGTTTTTAACTGACTTGCCTAGTTAAATAAAGGTAAATCAAATCTCTCCCTCACTCCTTTACCTCAGTCTATCGCTCACCCCTTCTCCAGTCTCTCTTTATCCCCCTCACTCCCTCACTCTTTATCCCTCCCTCCCTTTCATTGGTTTCTTTATAGCAGTGTGGCCTCTGAGGGACTTTCTATTTGGACGGCGGCCATCTTAGCAGCCCCCCTCCTCTTCCCCTCCTCCTATGGAGCCTAAACACTGTCTCAGTCTCACACTACAACTCTATTACAGACTAACCTCTTAGCAGTTTGTAGACACATTCTAACTGGGAGAAGGGGTCAGCTATGAATCAGATATACCTGAAGCTGGTCTGACACATCTTCCCGCAACACAAGTAACAGAAAGTCAATAGAATAATAGAATGTACAGCTCTTCTAGCACTTGGACAAGCTCTATATACTTAAACCAATCCTTCACTGTTGTTATACTAGGAAATGAAAATGAAAAGTATAACATATCCATATCAAATGTATACCAATCTAAATGTACAATTCTTAAGCTATTCTAGTGAAACGTGAAGGGGAGAGCTGTAAGAGTCCAAAGGACCTTTACATGATAGGGCTGCTTTGGCTGCGGACCAGGCCAATCCCCAGAGAAGAGAGAGAGAAGAGAGAGAGAAGAGAGAGGGATGGAGGAAAAGAGAGAGACAGAAAGAGGGAGTGGGGGATGTATTTATTCCATTGGAAAGTAAAACTCAACAGGGACTACAGTAGCTGGCAGGCTCATATCTCAGAGGGAGAAGAGGAATTCTCAGACCGGAGGCCTGGAGACCATTTTGCTATCCTCACAACGTTCTTCTATAAGGTGAGGAGGCGGGCCGTTTGAAACAACTAGTGTGTCTGTGTGTGTGTTTGCCCTGTTTGAAACAGAACTGGCTCGATCACATTACTGGCATGAAGACACACAAAATAAAGAAAGCGAGAGAGAGAGTGAGACAGAGTGTGGAAAACAGTGATGAGAGAGAGAGAGATAGAGCTGAACTGTTGCAGGCCATGGTAATAAATGTCAAGAGATCTCTGGATCTTATCGCTAGTTCTCAGATCAAAGTGGGTTCAATTCTACTACTGCTTTCAATGATGACCTGTGGGGTGGGGTCTGGAGATCTGTATATCTATAAGGGGGTGGGGTCTAGAGATCTGTATATCTATAAGAGGGTGGGGTCTAGAGATCTGTATATCTATAAGGGGGTGGGGTCTGGGGGCAGGGCTTGGTCTCACCTGGACTCACCCCTGCCATTGTGCTGTGTGAACGCCATCTATCAACCGTCTCTCTCTCTCTCTCCCTCCCTCTCTTTCTCTATAAGGGTGGTGAGGGACTTTAGGGGTTGGGGCTGGGGCTCACCTGGTCTCACTCCTGCCAGCACGGGCAGCGGGTGGTGTGTGAACGTCATGCGGGGGGACCTCGTCTGGGGCGACAGGGCGTTGAAATCAAACTTCCCCGGCTTCTTAAGAGAACCAGGCGAGGACAGTCCTGGCAACAACAAATAAATGGGATCAATATAAAAAGAATATCAAAATGGGGGAGAAGAGGAGTTGGGTTTAATGTACAATGTTTTGGACTGGCTGCTACACTTAAATCAAAACATGTAAAAGGGAATTCATGATTAGAACATTTTTATTCTTTGATTGATTGGTTTTAAAGCAATTTGATTGGCTGATGACAGTGCATTGTTATGAGTCCTGTTGGATATTGGCCATTCTCCTAACCAATCCCAGCCTGGCGGGCTCAGGACTTGCAGAATTCTCAGTATAAACAGTGCCCTCAAAAAATATAATGGGTGAATTGAAGTTGTGGCTTCGGGGTGGTCAGGGTGGGGGAAGGGTTGATGTAGGGTTGAATCAAGGCAGTAATTAAATCTACAAGCATTTTTAAATCTACATCCATTGTCTTCCAAGATTGGCTGAATATTCCCCTCTTTCCAAAGCTCCACAGCCTACCATAAGCTATATGAAGCTCCTTTCAAAATAGAAACACTGTATATAAACTACAGTATAGAGCCTGCAGCTGCTCAGTGAGAAAGACAAGCAGACGGAATGGAGAGAGGGAGGGATGAAGGGAGGGAGGGAGAGAGGCGAGAAAAGCGTGGGAGAATGTGAGTGAAGGAAGGAGAGAGTGAGTGATGTCAGAGTGGAACCTGTGAAAATGTAGCAGTATTTTTCGTTTGGTTTCTTTTCCTTTCTAGGAATGTCTGAGATGGACATGTCATAAGATGGTAAACATGGTTCATTATCTTCATCTCACACTCACTCACATACACACACACACAACAACCCTCACACAGTCACCGATTACCACACACACTCACCGATTACCACAAACCCTCACACACTCACCGATTACCACACACACTCACACACTCACCGATCACCACAAACACTCACACACTCACCGATTACCACACACACTCACCGATTACCACAAACCCTCACACACTCACCGATTACCACACACACTCACACACTCACCGATCACCACAAACACTCACACACTCACCGATTACCACACACACTCACCGATTACCACAAACCCTCACACACTCACCGATTACCACACACACTCACACACTCACCGATCACCACAAACACTCACACACTCACCGATTACCACAAACACTCACACACTCACCGATTGCCACAAACCCTCACACACTCACCGATTACCACAAACCCTCACACACTCACCGATTACCACAAACCCTCACACACTCACCGATTACCACAAACACTCACACACTCACCGATTACCACAAACCCTCACACACTCACCGATTACCACAAACACTCACACACTCACCGATCACCACAAACACTCACACACTCACAAACTCACCGATTACCACAAACACTCACACACTCACCGATCACCACAAACACTCACACACTCACCGATTACCACAAACCCTCACACACTCACCGATTACCACAAACACTCACACACTCACCGATCACCACAAACACTCACACACTCACCGATTACCACACACACTCACCAATTACCACAAACACTCACCGATCACCACAAACACTCACACACTCACCGATCACCACAAACACTCACACACTCACCGATTACCACACACACTCACTGATTACCACACACACTCACCGATTACCACACACACTCACCGATTACCACAAACACTCACACACTTACCGATTACCACAAACACTCACACCCTCACCGATTACCAAACACACTCACTGATTACCACAAGCACTCACACACTCACCGATTACCACAAACCCTCACACACTCACCGATTACCACACACACTCACACACTCACCGATCACCACAAACACTCACACACTCACCGATTACCACACACACTCACCGATTACCACAAACCCTCACACACTCACCGATTACCACACACACTCACACACTCACCGATTACCACACACACTCACACACTCACCGATCACCACAAACACTCACACACTCACCGATTACCACACACACTCACCGATTACCACAAACCCTCACACACTCACCGATTACCACAAACACTCACACACTCACCGATCACCACAAACACTCACACACTCACCGATTACCACAAACACTCACACACTCACCGATTGCCACAAACCCTCACACACTCACCGATTACCACAAACCCTCACACACTCACCGATTACCACAAACCCTCACACACTCACCGATTACCACAAACACTCACACACTCACCGATTACCACAAACCCTCACACACTCACCGATTACCACAAACACTCACACACTCACCGATCACCACAAACACTCACACACTCACAAACTCACCGATTACCACAAACACTCACACACTCACCGATCACCACAAACACTCACACACTCACCGATTACCACAAACCCTCACACACTCACCGATTACCACAAACACTCACACACTCACCGATCACCACAAACACTCACACACTCACCGATTACCACACACACTCACCAATTACCACAAACACTCACCGATCACCACAAACACTCACACACTCACCGATCACCACAAACACTCACACACTCACCGATTACCACACACACTCACTGATTACCACACACACTCACCGATTACCACACACACTCACCGATTACCACAAACACTCACACACTTACCGATTACCACAAACACTCACACCCTCACCGATTACCAAACACACTCACTGATTACCACAAGCACTCACACACTCACCGATCACCACAAACACTCACACACTCACCGATTACCACAAACACTCACACACTCACCGATTACCAAACAATCACTGATTACCACAAACACTCACACACTCACCGATTACCACACACACACCGATTACCACAAACCCTCACCGATTATCACAAACACTCACACACCCACCGATCGCCACAAACACTCACACACTTACCGATTGCCACAAACACTCACACCCCCACCGATTACCACAAACACTCACCGATTACCACAAACACTCGCCGATCACCACAAACACTCGCCGATCACCACAAACACTCACACTCACCGATTACCACAAACACTCACACACTCACCAATTACCACAAACACTCACCGATTACCACAAACACTCACCGATTACCACAAACACTCACACCCTCACCGATCACCACAAACACTCACACACTCACCGATCACCACAAACACTCACACCCTCACCGATTACCACAAACACTCACACACTCACCGATCACCACAAACACTCACACACTCACCGATTACCACAAACACTCACACACTCACCGATTACCAAACAATCACTGATTACCACAAACACTCACACACTCACCGATTACCACAAACACTCACACACTCACTGATTACCACACACACTCACTGATTACCATACACACACAAACACTCACCGATTAGCAGACACTCACTGATTACCACACACACAAACACTCACCGATTAGCAGACACTCACTGATTACCACACACAAACACTCACCGATTAGCAGACACTCACTGATTACCACACACACAAACACTCACCGATTAGCAGACACTCACTGATTACCACACACACTCAAACACTCACCGATTAGCAGACACTCACTGATTACCACACACACTCAAACACTCACCGATTAGCAGACACTCACTGATTACCACACACACTCAAACACTCACCGATTAGCAGACACTCACTGATTACCAGACACACAAACACTCACCGATTAGCAGACACTCACTGATTACCACACACACAAACACTCACCGATTAGCAGACACTCACCGATTAGCAGACACTCACCGATTAGCAGACACTCACTGATTAGCAGACACTCACCGATTAGCAGACACTCACTGATTAGCAGACACTCACCGATTAGCAGACACTCACCGATTAGCAGACACTCACTGATTAGCAGACACTCACTGATTAGCAGACACTCACCGATTAGCAGACACTCACCGATTAGCAGACACTCACTGATTAGCAGACACACTCACATTCACTTTAACATTCAGACCCAGGACCTTTTCATACTATTTTTAGTCATTTTCATATTAATCCTAGAATCCTAACAGACAGTATTTGTTCCCAAACTTTGTGGTCTATTTCTGAGGTCCTGACATTAAAATCCTTAAAATCCCATTCAACCACAATTCCTCCGGTTCCAGCTGGGTATGTGTGAAAGTCTATGGAGAGAGAGTGCAGTGTGGGGGCGTGTAAACAAAACGGTGTGAAAGAGTTAAGTCTGCAGCAGGTGGGAGGGAGGGAGTGACTAATATGTGTGAACCATTTATGTCTTTAACCAGATGTCTGATGTCTGACACCAACGGTTACTGTGATGTCTGACACCAACGGTTACTGTGATGTCTGACACCAACGGTTACTGTGACGGGGTATGGTAGTAGTTGCCAGTGTCAAGAACTGAAAGGTTGCTGGGTTTTTCACTCTCAACAGTTTCATGTGTGTATCAATGGTCCACCACTCACAGGACATCCAGCCAACTTGACTCAACTGAGGGAAGCATTGGAGTCAACATGGACCAGCATCCCTGTGGACAGGTTCCGACACCTTGTAGAGTCCATGCCCCAGTGAATTGAGGCTGAGGGTAAAGGTGGTGGTGGTGGGGGTGCAACTCAATATTAGGAAGGTGTTCTTAATGTTTTGTACACTCAGTGTATACCCCACTATATACGAGCACAGAGGGACAAACTGACAGAGGATTTCATCCAGTGGCTTCCCCTACAATAACAGAGACGAGACCCATGTTATGTATCTACTCTGGCTGTGTGTGTGTGTCTCACTACACTGCCCTCTCTCCTCCTGGCAGACCACAGCAGTGGACTGGCAACCAATCAAGTGCTCCTGTCGACCCCTCTGCCTTTCTACACTAACAGGCCTGCCACCAGATGTGCCTTCAAAACACAGTCTCTTGCTCGCACAAACACACAATCACGTATGTACCCGCACGCTCATACACACGCTCATACGCACGCATGCACACACGCGCACACACACACACGCATTGGCTTAAAGCAGTAAAAGGGAAACCAGAAGGTCCCTTATCCAGACTAAACAGAGGCTGCGTCCCAAATGACACCCTATTCCCTATATAGTGTTTTGTCAAAAGTAGCGCACTGCTATTTGGGACGCACACTGTAGTGTAGAAGACCATCAAAGGCTCTAACTAACTCATATTAGAAGCAGCAGAGGCCCCTTAAACATTTCAGAATCATTTGGAACTCATTTGAAATCATGGTTATTTCTAACCCCCAGCGCCCCGAGACACACACACACACTTCACTCTCCCTCCAGCCCCTGTGGAGCAGATGTCGCCAGCAGCCTTGCTACTCCCAAGGCCACACACACAGACACACACACACACAGAAGCACCATCTGGGACTAGAGCTTGTGTGTGTGTGTGTGTGTGTGTGTGTGTGTGTGTGTGTGTGTGTGTGTGTGTGTGTGTGTGTAGCAAGGCTGCTGGCAACATTTACTGTACATACTCTGTCTGTCTGTCTGTCTGTCTATCTGTCTGTCTGTCTGTCTGTCTGTCTGTCTGTCTTTGCATGTGTGTGCTCAATTGGCTATGGAGGGAGTAGAATAGGGGGTTTACTATGGTGGTGTGTGCTGACGTTTGTTTGTGTGTGCTTGCTTGTTTTCCTACCCTCCACCCGGATAGGAACTCCCAGCTGTGGTTTGCCTGTAGCAGGTGGAACCCTCCAGAAAGCAACACACACCGTAGAGTGTTGCTTTGGTGTTGATATTTCACTTCCTTATGTTATCAAGTACATTTTGCCAAGACAAATTTGATTCTTTATGTTTTGAATCGCTCAGTGGGGTCTTTCTCTATCACATCGTTAACATCATATCCTAAAAGTCAGATGTCGTACCCTAATACATCCCATAATAAGCAGCGAACTCTTCTGACAGAGCAGTGCAGCGTTATCGCCGAAAACGTTTCACATTTTGTGGTGGTCGTCCACCGGTCGCAAATAGCAAGCTGAATTAAATGTTAAAGGTTGTGAAAATAAAACAGCTTTCGTTACGCTCAGAACTCCGGTGTTCATTTCACAAAGATACACTGGTTTTTGTGAGAAATCTCCGAAAAAGAAGAGGAACTTTGCATTAATATGAACATTGTATACTAAAATATGAAAACATGTCATGTCTCAAAATGGATATCCATTGATACCCATCTACCTCTATATTGTTTTATGTCCTCGGGATTTGAGAAGAAAGATGAGGCGTTCATTGGTAAGACTGTCCGGTATTCTTCCTTTTCGCACAGCATCCAGCCTAGCTGACGAGATGTTGTTTTCCTGATTTATGAGCACTTTTTTCCCCTGGCCTCCATTGATTTAGTCACTCTAATTTTGACCCTCCTACAAGGAGGGATTATGAGAGACACGAGGTTTGGACCATTGGTTATCTTAGCAGAGTATCTACACAATTAACATATTATTTTACCCAGTGTTCGAAAGTTGCGTTTTTGATTGGACACCTTACCATCTCCTTACCATCTCCCATTCTAAATCTCATTTCATCTGCCAGACAGTAGAACTGATCACATTTTATCTCTCCATCTCTCTTTCTCCTTCCCTCAGTCCCTCAGAAAAGGACACACGGCCATCTCACCTCTCTAAAGTCGACAGCTCTCTCTCAACACATTACATACTAAATACACAAATGCTTCACATTTGTAATTAATTTGGGTTTGTCCATTAGTTTTGGTTAAATGAATTGGCGAGAGGGTCACCCAGGGCTGCATCCAGCCTACTCCCTATGTAGTTCACTACTTTTGTCCAGAACCCATTTTTATTGTTTTTAACCTTTATTTAACTAGGCAAGTCAGTTAAGAACAAATTCTTATTTACAATGAGGCCTACTCCGGCCAAACCTGGACGAGGCTGGGCCAATTGTGCGCCACCCTATGGGACTCCCAATCAGGGCCGGTTGTGATACAGCCTGAAATCGAACTAGGGCCTGTAGTGACGCCTCCAGCACTGAGATGCAGTGCCTTAGACCGCTGCGCCACTCAGATATGTTACACATACTTTTGGTCATGTACTGTAGTGTATGTGGACACCTGCTCTTCTAACATCTCATTCCAAAATGATGTGCATTAATGTGGAGTTGGTACCTCCTTTGCTATTATAACACACTCCACTCTTCTGGGAAGGTTTTCCACTAGATGTTGGAACATTGCTGCGGGAACTTGCTTCCATTCAACCACAAGAGCATTAGTGAGTTGGGCACTGATGTTAGGCAATTAGGCGTGGTTCATAGTCAGTGTTCCAATTTATCCCAAAAGTGTTTGATGGGGTTGAGGTCAGGGCTCTGTACAGGCCAGTTAAGTTCTTCCACGCCGATCTCGACAAACCATTAAAGTATGGACCTTGCTTTGGGCACTGTCATGCTGAAACAGGAAAGGGCCTTCCCTAAACTGTTGGCACAAAGTTGGAAGCACAGAACTGTCTAGAATGTCATTGTATGTTGTAGCGTTAAAAAACAGCCCCAGACCATTATTCCTCCTCCACCAAACTTTACAGTTGGCACTATGCATTCGGGCAGGTAGCTTTCTGCTGGCTTCCGCCAAACCCAGATTCGTCCATCGGACTGCCAGATAGTGAAGCGTGATTCATCACTCCAGAGAACGTGTTTCTAATTCTCCTGAGTCCACTCCAGCCGACGCTTGGCAATGCGCATGGTGATCTTAGGCTTGTGTGCGGCTACTCGGCCATGGAAACCCATTTCATGAAGCTCCCAAAGAAACAGTTATTGTGCTGACGTTGCGTCCAGAGGCAGTTTAGAACTCGGTAGTGAGTGTTGCAACTGAGGACAGACATTGTCTGCGCTTTGTTGTCATTCAACAATAGACAACTTGTTTTAATGCACATCTTTCACTTGAGAAATACTGCACCAAACAGCTTAGTTAGATGTAAAATTGCGCAACTAAGATCTCCTCTGCAAAAGCAAAAAAATGTATGACAGATTTCTTGAGTTATCTTAGATTAATTCTGACTATTTTGAGGAAGTGTATACTGGCTACGGCGCCTGAAGATGGACAATCAGTACTATTGCCACTTTTTATTTGTCAAGCGAAGGTCTTTTAAGGTTGTATGCAAGCACACTCGTTTGGTTGCCCAAGCCAAGTTCAGCTAGGTGCCAGCAGTACTGAAGCATGCGGAAGCCTTAAGGCAGACAGCATGTGTATGTGTGTGTGTGTTAATTAAATTCACAGCTCAGCTAACTGGAGCAGGTCTGAGCAAACCATAGGGCCTAGCACAGAACCTCTCTCCCTCTCTCTCTCCCTAGGGTTTCTACTGCTGCACATGTTTTCAATTAGAGAAAGGGGATGGAGGGAGAAAGGGAGAGAGAGATAGGGAGAGAGAGAAAGACAGAGAGAGAGAAAGAGAGAGAGAGAGAGACAGAGAGAAAGAAAGAGAGAGACAGAGAGAGACAGAGAGAGACAGAGAGAGAAAGAGAGGGAGAGAGAGACAGAAAGAGGGAGAGAGAGAGAACGAGAGAGAGAGAAAGAAAGAGCAGCTGTGGTAACAAATAACAGTAAAGAAGGTGTGAGTTGGTGTATGTACAGATATACACTGAGTGTACACATATTGAAAGAGGATTGACTGAGTTATACACAGTGTAGGTAGATATGAGTTATACACAGTGTAGGTAGATATGAGTTATACACAGTCTAGGTAGATATGAGTTATACACAGTGTAGGTAGATATGAGTTATACACAGTGTGGGTAGATATGAATTATACACAGTGTGGGTAGATATGAGTGCAATGTGTTCTGTGCTGCTGAAAAGTGGAGCAGGTTTGAATTGGTGTCGCCTATGAACAAGTATACAATTATACATATAACACATATTGAAAGAGGAATGATGTAGTTAAACAGGTAGATTATATAAAACATATATGAGTTATATACAGTAGGGGGATATGAGTTATTTACAGTAGGGAGATATGAGTTATATACAGTAGGGGGATATGAGTTATATACAGTAGGGGGATATGAGTTATATACAGTAGGGAGATATGAGTTATATACAGTAGGGAGATATGAGTTATATACAGTAGAGGGGTATGAGTTATTTACAGTAGGGAGATATGAGTTATTTACAGTAGGGAGATATGAGTTATATACAGTAGGGGGATATGAGTTATATACAGTAGGGAGATATGAGTTATATACAGTAGGGGGATATGAGTTATTTACAGTAGAGGGGTATGAGTTATTTACAGTAGGGAGATATGAGTTATTTACAGTAGGGAGATATGAGTTATATACAGTAGGGGGATACAAGTTATATACAGTAGGGAGATATGAGTTATATACAGTAGGGGGATATGAGTTATTTACAGTAGAGGGGTATGAGTTATTTACAGTAGGGAGATATGAGTTATTTACAGTAGGGAGATATGAGTTATATACAGTAGGGGGATATGAGTTATATACAGTAGGGAGATATGAGTTATATACAGTAGGGGGATGTGAGTTATATACAGTAGGGAGATATGAGTTATATACAGTAAGGAGATATGAGTTATAAACAGTAGAGGGATATGAGTTATATACAGTAGGGGGATATGAGTTATATACAGTAGGGAGATATGAGTGTAATGTGTTCTAACCATGGTAAGGAAACTGCACTCCATCGTGTTCATGTTTTATCTTCCTCTCTTGCACACTGGCCAAATGGTGCTGCACTGTAGGTGGAGAAGGAGAGGGTTAACAATGAGAGATATAGAGAGAGACGAAGGGTAGAGAGCGAGAGGGAGAGAGGGGGTGAGGAAGAGAGAGGGCGAGAGAGAGTGGGGGAGAAAGAGAGAGAGAGAGAGAGAGAGAGAGATAGAGAGAGAGAGGCAGAGAGAGAGAGCGAGGCAGAGAGAGAGAGGGGGAGAAAGAGAGAGCGAGAGAGAGAGGCAGAGAGAGAGAGCGAGGCAGAGAGAGAGCGAAAGAGCGAGAGAGAGAGAAACAGAGCGAGGGGGCAGTTTAAGATTTTTAAGACAGTAGTTGATGTAGTGATCGATCATGGATAACATTGTGGTAAAGTTAGTTCATGGTTACTGTACTGCATTGTTGCTTACTTATCAGGTGACGGTCAACATGGTGTGAGCTTGGGGATGGGGAATGAAGGTCTCCACCTGGTTACAGGTGGGAAGAAGAGGTTATGGAGTCAGTTCTGGTCTCAAATCAGTCTTAGGGAGACGGAGTGTGTGAAAGGTCCCCACTAGTATTGATGAATAGGTGGAATGTCACTTCTGGTCTCGAATCAATTTAAATGGAGGCAGGAACAAAGAGGTGTTCTGGGAAGCTATGAAGTCAGTTTCAAATCAGTTTAGAAGAGACAGGCTCTTATCCAAGATCCACACTAGCGCACCAATTAGAATGAAGCGCTGGGCAAGCTTTCTAAGTGGTATGCTAGTGAGGATGATCTTGCCAGTGTGGATTTTGGAACAGTGAGTGACAAGTGAGAAGGAAAGAGGTGTTTTGGGGAGGGGTGTTTAGAGTTAGGTGTTTTGAAGAACAGTGTGTTGTGGTGAGTTTGGGGAGAAGAGTTCGGTAAGAATGGTCCAGGGGTCGGGGTACAGGTATAAGGGTAAAGGTAGAGTTTGGGGGCTAGGGGGAGTGTCCTACCTGCATCCATGTCGTTGGGCCAGCCGCTGGACTGGGAGGAGCCTGCGGCTGGGGAGCGTCCGGGGTAGAAGACGTCGTCCGTGGGGCTCTCCAGCTCACTGTCGTCTAATGACTTCCTCTTGTTAGAGCTGCGGAGAGGAAGAGGGGAGAGAGGAGTCAAGAATGGCTCCCTATTCCCTATGTAGTACACTAGGGCCCTGCACTATTGGACCGGAGTCTAGTCGAATGGTCAACACTTGCTTCCCCCTGCGGCAGGCATCCAGTTCGATCCCTGAATGAGCCCTACACATTTCTGCTTCCACTTCTGTCTCCCACTACTGTCTCCCTGCTCCTGTCTCCCACTACTGTCTCCCTGCTCCTGTCTCCCACTACTGTCTCCCTGCTCCTGTCTCCCGCTACTGTCTCCCCCTACTTTCTCCCTGCTCCTGTCTCCCACTACTGTCTCCCACTTCTGTCTCCCACTACTGTCTCCCTGCTCCTGTCTCTCACTTCTGTCTCCCACTACTGTCTCCCTGCTCCTGTCTCCCACTTCTGTCTCCCTGCTCCTGTCTCCCACTTCTGTCTCCCACTTCTGTCTCCCTGCTCCTGTCTTCCACTTCTGTCTCCCTGCTCCTGTCTTCCACTACTGTCTCCCAATACTGTCTCCCTGCTCCTGTCTCCCTGCAGCCTTTATTTAACCAGGGAAGTCACATTGAGAGTTCAGGCAGAGGTAGAGGACAGCAGGATGAGAACAGTAGAAATGGACAGGAAGGAGAGGGTTGAAAACAGACACAGAGGTAAACCTAAAAGGCTGATGTGGGTGAGAATACGTTTAAGGATATGAGATGTGAGCACAGGACCTTTTCTGAGTTTGTTTTAAGTATAGTCGGCAGGACAGTGTGTGTGTGTGTGTGTGTCAGAATAACTACCTCCGTGGAAGGTTTGCGTACAGCTCGACCTCAGACCTACAGTGCCAGAGAAGACAGAAAGAGAGAGAGAGGTGGAGAGAAGGATAGGGGGGGGAAAGGAAAGAGCATCACACATTTATAAGACCAGAAAGACAGAGAGACACAACGAGAGAGAAGAAAGAGATGGAACTCTCAGAGATGGAATGGACCAGAACACTCATAACGGTTATCAACTGAGGCAGTCTACAATGTCCCACATACATACTATCGAGTACAGCCTGTAGATATCAGACCTGGGTTCAAACTGTATTTGTTTTCCTTCATCAAATACTATTTGAACCCAGGTCTGGTGGAGGAGCAGCTCTTTTCAATTAGGAACCTTTGAGTGGGTGGAACCTGTGTGACCGCTAAGCTGTTTGTTTCACCTAGGAACCATAGAGTGGAGGGAACTTAATTTAAGTGAGACCTACATGTACCTGGTGGAAGGGGGGGATGCGAGGGAGCGTCGCCCCAGAGCCACCTGGTTGATGTTGTAGTAGCCAGGACTCTCCAGGTCAGCCAGGGAGAAGTTAGGACCAGACGCTGTGGCTACAGGAGCTGGGAGAACACAGGAACAGGAGGAGGAGGAGGAGGAGACATTTAGAAGACAGTAAATCAGCATTTGGATTGTGGAATTTGAAGAACAAATGGCCAGCCAAGAGAACATTGGAAGAGTATGGAGAGAAAAACCGAGGGATAAGAGAGACAGAGTGAGAAGAAAGAGAAGGTGAGTGAGTGTGTGTGAGAGAGAGATAGATAGAGCTATTGATATATATAGATAGATAGATAGATAGATAGATAGATAGATAGATAGATAGATAGATAGATAGATAGATAGAGCTATAGATAGAGGTATAGATAAAGAGATTGATAGAGAGAGAGATAGAAAAATAGAGACAGATAAATAGAGCTATACATAGAGATAGATAGCTATAGATGAGGAAAGATAGAGCTATATATATTAATAGATAGACAGAGCTATAGATAGAGATAGATATATATAGATAGAGCTATTTTTAGAGCTATATATAGATCTAGATCGATAGATAGAGATATATAGATAGAGAGGGAGAATGAATGAAAAAGCTATACAGAGATAGAGCATTAGATAGAGATAGATAGAGATATATAGATAGAGATATAGATAGAGAGCGCTATAGATAGAGAGATATAGAGCTATAGCTAGAGAGAGATAGAGCTATAGAGAGAGAAAAATAGAACTATAGATAGAGAGATATAGAGCTATAGATGGAGAGAGATAGAGAGAGCTATAGATAGAGATAGATAGAGCTATAGAGAGATATAGAGCTATAGATAGAGAAAGATAGAGCTATAGATAGAGCTATAGATCGAGAGAGAGAGAGAGAGCGAGAGAGAGCTATAGATTGAGCTAGAGCTATAGAT
Organism: Oncorhynchus clarkii lewisi; assembly: GCF_045791955.1. Taxonomy (NCBI): domain Eukaryota; kingdom Metazoa; phylum Chordata; class Actinopteri; order Salmoniformes; family Salmonidae; genus Oncorhynchus; species Oncorhynchus clarkii. The sequence continues at coordinate 14,442,936 of NC_092159.1, forward strand.
AGGTTGAGCTATAGATAGAGAGAGCTATAGATAGAGCTATAGATATAGAGAGATAGAGCTATAGATAGAGATAGATAGAGCTATAGATAGAGAGAGCTATAGATAGAGCTATAGATAGAGAGAGAGAGAGAGAGCGAGAGAGAGCTATAGATTGAGCTAGAGCTATAGATAGATTGAGCTATAGATAGAGATATATTGAGCTATAGATAGAGATAGATAGAGCTATAGATAGAGAGAGAGACCTATAGATAGAACTATAGATAGAGATACATTGAGCTATAGATAGAGATAGATTGAGCTATAGATAGAGATAGATAGAGCTATAGATAGAGACCTATAGATAGAACTATAGATAGAGATAGATTGAGCTATAGATAGAGAGAGAGAGAGAGCTATAGATAGAGAGAGAGAGAGCTATAAATAGAGCTATAGATAGAGATAGATTTAACTATAGATAGAAAGGATAAGAGAGGGGTAGATACTCACTCTGTGACACCCTGACGAGCTCAGCCACGTTCCACACTCCTGAGGTGACGAAGCAGTCCTGGAAACTCAGGTGCCCTGCAGAGGAGAGAGAGGAAGTGTTAGGATGAGTGTGTGTGTGTGTGTGTATGTGTGTGTGTGTGTGTGTGTGTGTGTGTGTGTGTGTGTGTGTGTGTGTGTGTGTGTGTGTGTGTGTGTGTGTGTGTGTGTGTGTGTGTGTGTGTGTGCGTGTGTGTGTGTGTTCTCTTACCATTGGGCGGTGGCTTGATGTCTGTGTCTCCTTGTTGGCTGGAGCTGTCTGATTGTCCAGATTCTAGAAGAGAAGAGAAGAGAGGGATTTAGCTTGGCTGTGGTGGAAGGGAGAAGGTGTTGGAACCCCTCTGAACTTCAGTCATAGACTATACTGACAGATGGGACATTTGAGAAGAGTAGGGAGATTGCTTCACTAAGGGTCAAGGAGGGTGTCTGTATACAGTGTTTATTTGTATATATCAATGTCACAGAATGTTCCCAATGTTCCTAACCCCCCCCCCCCCCCACAACTCCTCTCTCAAGGTGTTCAGATTTACTGTTTGTGTGTGTGTGTGTGTGTTTAAGGTGTTCTGTTTATGCAGCCTAAAACCCTGCCAGCAAGGAGGTATTAAGTGAGATTAAGAAGAGGGATATGATTGCGCTGGTAGATGGTGCGCGCACACACACACAGGGCTGACCAGGGAGGGGATTTAAGGCTAAGTGTGGTAAAGGTGACGGAAACTCAGTGGCCTTTAGATATTGACAGAGGCAGCAGTGGCACACACACACACACACACACACACACACACACACACACACACACACACACACACACACACACACACACACACACACACACACACACACACACACACACACACACACACACACACAGCTGTCACACTCTTATTACTGCTCTTGGCATTGGTAGGCCGCAGAAGCCAGGGACTAGAGTAGAGATTACAGCCACAAGGGAGAGGTTGTTACAGGGGAAGTCTTCCAGTAAAGACTCCCTAACCTCCAGCATGTGTCATTACAGGATAACTGATCCATTAGAACAAAGTGGAGAACCAAGGCTGACACAGAGAAAGTACTATTGGTGATTGCTGTGTGTTTCTTTGTTTATGCACTGTGTGCTATCTGGCATGTGTGTGTGGTTTGTGGTCTATGTCCATGCACAGAATGTAGTCTATGTATAATTAAGCAATAAGGCCCGAGGGGGTGTTCTTCTGCACACTGCAGAGTGCCTGGATACAGCCCTTAGCCATGGTATATTGGCCATATACCAACAAAAAAACAAGGTTCCTTATTGCTATTAGAAACTGGCTACCAACATAATTAGAACAGTAAAAATAAATGTTTTGTCATACCCATGGTACAGTATATGGTCTGATATACCACGGCTGTCAGCCAATCAGCATTCAGGGCACGAACCAAGCATGAGTGTATGTTTCTGAATGACGGAGTGCGTGTGTATGCATGTACAGTAGCAGTGGCGTGGGCATGACATCTGCAGGGCCACAGCCAGGCCTAACTAACGGAGGTGTTTATCTGTCGCATGTAGGTGATAACAGAGCAGGGGAGGACTGATGCCAACACGCATAGACACATACACAAAGATGCACAAACACACACCAAGCACGCATACACACCACCCGCACGCACACAATCACACACACACAGCACAGCCTCGCCACACTAAGCCATAAGATTAGCTAGTAGAAACAAAAAACAGACCTGTCTCACTGCTTGCTAATGCTGAGAGAGGAGAGGGAGAGAGAGGTGCAGAGAAAGTGAGGAACGGAGGGAGAGAGAGAGAGAGCAAGAGAGGGCGAAAGAAAGAGCGAAGTAGAGAGACAGAGCGATAGGGGGAGAGAAAGAGAACAGGAAGGAAAGAAAAGGAGAGGAGAAGAGGTTTGGGACAGAGAGAGAGAGAAGGCGAGAGAGGGAGAGAAACAGAAAGAGAGGAATAGAAAGCTCCTTTTTCCTCCCTTCTGCAGACTCTCTCCCTCTCTTATCTTTTCTCGCTCGCTGCTCCTGGCAGCCATCTTATGGCTTGGCAGCCATTTTAGCATTGGCGGTAGCGAAGCATTCCAGCTAGCTGACGCCCCTCACACACAACCGTGCGAGCACACACACACACACACACACACACACACACACACACACACACACACACACACACACACACACACACACACACACACACACACACACACACACTCAAAGTAAACATATACGTTGGCCAACGAAAACTGTTAAGAAAGAAAACAGCATCCACTGAACTTTCTTCCTGTTGTGTTTCGCCTCTTGAATCTATAATAAGAAGCACTGACTCTCCAACACGGTACGTACAGAGCATTGTGTGTGTGTGTGTGTGTGTCAGAGCTACAATCCAATGGAAAGCAGTTGGTGTTAAAGAGGTTTAACTGAATAAACACAGTAAACAGAACCCTCAACCCAATCAGGGTTTCTGGAATGATACAAATTGATTCAACAGATTCTCCTCAGTCAATCCCCATGTACTTTGATGTGAGTGATTTGTAGGCTAGTGATTAGCACCACTTGGACCTGCTCCTTGGCCCAGATACAGGTGTGATTGAAGAAGCATGTGTGACAGAGAGAGCTTCTGTTCCTATCAGAGATGATAAGAGATATCAGGACAGTCAACTCTACAGGCCCACGGACAACCTCCATTTAACAGCACCCCCAGTGCTCTAGAACAACACTCTCGAGCCCCACTCTGGTGAAGTGGTCACACTGACCGTCACAGCACAGCTGATTGTACGTCTCTGGTAGCTTTAGCCCTGGCTAGCCTAGCCCTGCTATAACTGCTGGTGAACTCTGATTCAGTACCACTTATGTGAACCTCTATGTCACTACAGAGAAGGAACTGCCTGCTGGTTATCACCCCGACGCCAGCTGCAGGCACTGAGGCAGCCAGCCCCCCCGGCCTCCCCCACAGTGTGTGTGTGTCTCTGTCTCTCCCCCATCCTCCCCCTCAGCATCCTAGACACACTTCCAGACCTCTTATCTGTACTCCACAGCCCCCCAAGCCCTCCCCAGAAATCCAAATCATGCCCCTGCAGCTCGCCTAACATTCTTTACTCCTACCCCCTGAAACCCCACTGCCTAACGCACAACACCTCCAAGGTCCAAAATGATTGGCACCCTTGATAAAGACGAGCAAAAAAATATGTATAAAATAAATAATGATTAAATTGTATGCAATTTTTTACTAATACATTTGCTCAGAGAAAGACATTTTGTTTAACAAGTAATACAAAAAAAAATCTCAAAAAGATAGGTGTCAAAGTTAATGTCACTCCAGCTGTCAATACTCCGCCACCCTCCCCTTGTGAGAATAATGTCACAGTCTTTTTCTAAAATGTTTTATGAGATTGGATAACACATTGGGATCTTAGACCATTCCTCCATTCAGACGGAATCTTTCCAGATCCTTGATATCCTTTGTCTGCGCATATGAACTGCCCTCTTTAATTCAATGGGGTGCTATTGCAGAATGTTGATTTTGTGGTCAATGAACCATTTATTTGTGGATTTTGATGTGCACTTGGGGTTATTGTCTTGCTGGGAGATCCACTTGCGGCCAAGTTTCAGCCTCCAGGCAGAGGCAACCAGGTTTTGGGCTAAAATGTCTCGGTACTTGGCAAAGTTCATGATGCCGTTGACCTTAACAAGGACACCAGGACCAGTGGACGCAAAATATCCCCATAACAAAGATCCACCACCATATTTTACAGTAGCTATGAGGGTCTTTTCTGCATATGCATCATTATTTTGACGCCAAACCCACCACTGGTGTGCGTGGCCAAAGAGTACTATTTTCATGTCATCTGACCATGACATCAGTTTCATCCCAAGTGCCTCTACCTTTTAGTAAACTCCATGCGTTCGTATTTGTTGTTTGCTCTCGAAAAAATGAATTTGTTGGGGCAACCCTTCCAAAGAGCCTAATGACATAAACAAAAGGACAGTAAGGTGAAATCCTATTACACCGGCTCCGATGCTCGTCGTCTGTGGCAGGGCTTGCAGACGATAATGGATTACAAAGGGAAACCCAGCAGTGAGTTGCCCAGCGATGCAGCACTCCCAAACTAGCTAAATGCCTTTTATGCTCGCTTTGAGGAATATAACACTGTGCCTTGCGTGTAAGCCCCTGTTTTTCCAGATGACTGTGTGCTTTCGCTTTCTGTGGCCAATGTGAGCGAAACGTTTAAACAGGTTAACAATCACAGGGCCAGATGGAATACCAGGGCGCGTTCTCAAAACACAGGGCAGCTGGCAAGTGTCTTCACTTTTATCTCTCCTTGTCCAAGCCTGTTCTCCAATGTAACCTGCCTACATGACTATCGCCCTGTAGCACATCTGTAATTATGAAGTGCTTTGAAAGGCTGGTCATGACACACATCAACACCATCATCCCAGACACCCTAGACCCACTCCAGTTCGCATACTGCCCCAACAGATCCACAGATGCAGTTGAACTTCACACTGCCCTCTCCCACATGGACAAGGGGGGAAATAACTATGGGAGAATGCTGTCCACAGACTCTGGCTCAGCGTTCAACACCATTGTCCCCTCCAAGCTCATCACCAAGCTAAGGACCCTGGGACTGAACCCCTCCCTCTAAAACTGGATCCTGGACTTCCTGATGGGCCAGCCCCAGGTGGTGAGAGTATGCCATGCTGACCCTCAACACAGGGGCCCCTCAGGGGTGTGTGCTTAGTCCTGTCCTGTACTCCCTGTTCACCCAAGACTGCGTGGTGACGATGGAGGTAGGCCTGATCACAGACAGCGATGAAACAGCCTACAGGGAGGAGGTCAGAGACTTAGCAGTGTGGTGCCAGGACAATAACCTGTCCCTTAACTTCAGTAAGACCAAGGAGCTGATTGTGGACTATAGGAGAAAGAGGGGAGAGCACCATCCACATTGACAGGGCTGTTGTGGAGCGGGCCAAGAGCTGCAAGTTCCTTGGCATCCACATCACTAAGGACTTAAAATGGTCCACATACACCCGCACAGTTGTGAAGAGGGCACGGCAGAGCCTCTTCCCACTCAGGAGGCTCAAAAGTTTTGCATGGGACCTTGGTTCCTCAAAAAGTTCTACAGCTGCACCATTGAGAGAATCTTGAATGGCTGCATCACCGCTTGGTATGGCAAATGCACCGCCCTCGACCGCAAAGCACTACAGAGGGTGGTGAGGACAGCCCAGTACATCACTGGGGCAGAGCTCCCTGTCATCCAGGGCCTCTATATCAGGCGGTGTCAGGACCAACAGGTTCCGAGACAGCTTCTTCCCCCAAGTCATAAGACTGTTCACACTGGACCAACAGGTTCCCAGACAGCTTCTTACCCCAAGTCATAAGACTGTTCACGCTGGACCAACAGGTTCCGAGACAGCTTCTTACCCCAAGTCATAAGACTGTTCACGCTGGACCAACAGGTTCCGAGACAGCTTCTTACCCCAAGTCATAAGACTGTTCTGTTCACACTGGACCAACAGGTTCCGAGACAGCTTCTTCCCCCAAGTCATAAGACTGTTCTGTTCACACTGGACCAACAGGTTCCGAGACAGCTTCTTACCCCAAGTCATAAGACTGTTCACACTGGACCAACAGGTTCCGAGACAGCTTCTTACCCCAAGCCATAAGACTGTTCACGCTGGACCATCAGGTTCCGAGACAGCTTCTTCCCCCAAGTCATAAGACTGTTCACGCTGGACCAACAGGTTCCCAGACAGCTTCTTACCCCAAGTCATAAGACTGTTCATGCTGGACCAACAGGTTCCCAGACAGCTTCTTCCCCCAAGCCATAAGACTGTTCACGCTGGACCAACAGGTTCCCAGACAGCTTCTTCCCCCAAGCCATAAGACTGTTCACGCTGGACCAACAGGTTCCCAGACAGCTTCTTACCCCAAGTCATAAGACTGCGCGTGTGACAAATACAATATAATTTTTATTTTGACATGGAGGTGGCATCTAATTGTAGATTTGGTGACCAGAAGTCGGGGCCAATTTCTGGAATTCTCCAACTGTGGCCTTTGGACTTTTCTTTTCCTCCAGAACCATCTTCCTCACTGCGCTTGGGGACAAGATACACATGCTTCCTCTACCACTGTTCCAGTGGTTTTGAACTTCTTCATTGTTGCCCTAATAGTGGTAAGTGGTATTTTTCTGGGGGGGTTTCAGCAATGCTTTGGTACCCATTGCCTGTTTTATTAAGGTCAACAACCTTTTGTCTCTTTTCGTTTGTGAGTTCTTTGCCTTTTCCCATGGTGGTGGATGACAAAGGACTTTTACATGAGTGTTACCTCATATTTATACCTCAGTGAAACAGGAAGCCATGGAAAGCCATTACAGTTCCTTAAACTGAGATTAATTGGAAGAGGTAGAGTGTTAATGCAGATTTAATTTTGTTTGTTTTATTTATTTAAAAACAGTATTTTCTGCTCATCTTTATCAAGGGTGCCAATCATTTTGGACCTGACTACACACACAGCCGCCCACAGCTATAGGAATAAATTCCTCCAGTTTCTCCAAATCCCCAATAGTCCATTTACACAATCACAATCCTGTACGGCTCCTCCCCAAATTCCCCCAATGGAGTTTCATGAAGCCTGATGTAAAGTAGGCGTCCCTAGACCCAAACAATCCCAGTCCCATATTCCCACCAGTCCCCACAAACCCTGACAGTCCCATGGCTTTAGACACCGACAGTCTTGTATATCTCCTCCCTCCCAATTCCCCCATCGAAGCCCCATGACACACACATCAGCAGCCATCCCCACAGCCCGCCCCTTATCCCAATATTATTCCCACCACAGCCCCTGTGAAATCCACAGCCCCACCACAACCATTATACAGTAAGCCTTCATGGCCTTAACATACCCCCCACTATGTCTGCTCTTTTGTCTCTCTCCTTCCTAACCCTCTCATTTCACTCACTCTCTCTCTCCTCCCTTAACCCTGACTTCCCCAACCTTCCTCTCCTCCCTCTGTGGTTCCTCTCTCCCCCTCCTCTCCTCCCTCTGTGGTTTCTCTCTCCCCCTCCTCTCCTCCCTCTGTGGTTCCTCTCTCCCTCTCCTCTCCTCCCTCTGTGGTTCCTCTCTCCCCCTCCTCTCCTCCCTCTGTGGTTCCTCTCTCCCCCTCCTCTCCTCCCTCTGTGGTTCCTCTCTCCCTCTCCTCTCCTCCCTCTGTGGTTCCTCTCTCCCTCTCCTCTCCTCCCTCTGTGATTCCTCTCTCCCTCTCCTCTCCTCCCTCTGTGGTTCCTCTCTCCCTCTCCTCTCCTCCCTCTGTGGTTCCTCTCTCCCTCTCCTCTCTTCCCTCTGTGGTTCCTCTCTCCCTCTCCTCCATCTGTGGTTCCTCTCTCCCTCTCCTCTCCTCCCTCTGTGGTTCCTCTCTCCCTCTCCTCTCCTCCCTCTGTGGTTCCTCTCTCCCCCTCCTCTCCTCCCTCTCCTCTCCTCCCTCTGTGGTTCCTCTCTCTCTCCACTCCTCTGCTCCTTCTCTCATCAGTCTCTCCATTTTGCCCTCCCTCTGCACTCTCGTCTCCTCCCTAACCTCTGTCCCCTCTCTCCCCTAACCTCTGTCCCCTCCTCTTTTCCCTAACCTCTGTCCCCTCCTCTCTTCCCTAACCTCTGTCCCCTCCCCTCCTCTCTTCCCTAACCTTCACTTTCATACAACTCTCGTCCTTCTCTCCCCCCTCCCTCTCCTCCTCTGTGGTTCAAATATAAATTCAAAGGCATTATTGGCAAGGGCAACATATGTTTACATTGCCAAAGAAAATGGAATAGACAACAAATAAAAGGGAAATAAACAAGGGAAACATTACACATAAAAGTTTGAAAAGACACTTTAAATGTTATATTATTGGCAGTGTTGTGTACAGTATGTACAGTGTTGTGTACAGTATCTATAGTGTTGTGTACAGTATGTACAGTGTTGTGTACAGTATATATGTACAGTGTTGTGTACAGTATCTATAGTGTTGTGTACAGTATGTACAGTGTTGTGTACAGTATCTATAGTGTTGTGTACAGTATGTACAGTGTTGTGTACAGTATGTACAGTGTTGTGTACAGTATGTACAGTGTTGTGTACAGTATCTATAGTGTTGTGTACAGTATGTACAGTGTTGTGTACAGTATGCACAGTGTTGTGTACAGTATGTACAGTGTTGTGTACAGTATGTACAGTGTTGTGTACAGTATGTAGTGTTGTGTACAGTATCTATAGTGTTGTGTACAGTATGTACAGTGTTGTGTACAGTATGTACAGTGTTGTGTACAGTATCTATAGTGTTGTGTACAGTATGTACAGTGTTGTGTACAGCATGTACAGTGTTGTGTACAGTATGTACAGTGTTGTGTACAGCATGTACAGTGTTGTGTACAGTATGTACAGTGTTGTGTACAGTATGTACAGTGTTGTGTTGTAACAATGTACAAGTAGTTAAAAGGGAATAAAAGGGAAATAAATAAACAGATGAAAACGGAACACACATCTTGCTGCTGTGATGCACATTGTGGTTTTTTGCCTAACAGACATTGGACTTTATCAATGTTAGATTTTTTTGTTAGAAATTCTTTGTGGGTGTGTGTGATCTGAGGGAAATATGTGTCTTTAATATGGTCATACATTTGGCAGGAGGTTAGGAAGTGCAGCTCAGTTTCCACCTCATTTTGTGGGCAGTGTGCACATAGCCTGTCTTCTCTTGAGAGCCAGGTCTGACTACGGTGGCCTTGCTCAATAGCAAGGCTATGCTCACTGAGTCTGGACATAGTCAAGGATTTTCTTAATTTGTCTCAGATATCTCTCCACTTTCAGTCCCCCGGTGTTAAATCTAGTTGATTGTTGACCTTTGAGGGTGTTTCAGTGTGTATGTTTGTGTTAATCCCCATTGATCTCTGACCGGTGGTGGTGACCAGCTGGCCTCTGGGGTCACAAAGGTCAGACAGACCATGTCACACTGAGAAGCCCGGCCAGACTAACAGACGGCTAACTGAGGTGCAGAAAAAACACTAAGCACTGACAACAAACACACACACACACACGGACGCACACACACACTTAAGTCTATAAATTAGATGGAGTAAGGAAAGTGGAGTCAAAACCAAGAACACCCCCCATCTGGCCAGATGTTTTATAGGGGACGGCAGAGAAGTATCCTTGTGACTGAGTGTGTACACACACCTGTGCTATTTTAATGCTTGTAATGTAAAGCCGCTCCTCTGTTCCAACATGTGAAAACCACAAGTGAGCACCATCAAGTGCATGGCCATCTGTACATCTTACCAGTGTGTGTGTGTGTGTGTCAGTGTGTATTCACAGAGATTCCCCTCACAAATGCCAACTCTCCCTCCCTTTACGTCCTTCATCACTCACTCTTCCCCAAAACACAGGATAACGCAGTACTGCCTCCATGTCAACTCTCCCCATCCCTCAGTCCTCCCCCATCCATCCCTTCTCCCTCCATCCGCTTCTTCCCCAAAAACACAGGATAACGCTCTACCCAAGCCTCCCAATTGGGTTTCACTTAAGAGGTTTATGGGTATGTTGCTAAACATTCTGACCTTTTTTTTAATCCTTAATGCGCTTAAAATGTTCCAACCCCCCTAATCCCCTCGGCTATCCCACACAGATGTTCACTCAGCTCTTTTATTGGACATTATTTTAGTATTTATATTTTCCTGGGTTTATTTTTTTAGCTGGTTTATTTTATTACTTTTTCTCTCTTTTATTTTTTATTTATATTTTATTTATTTGACATTTATTTTCATATAAGTGGATTAAAAAAATTATATTTTTTTCTGCAGGCAGTCTGTAAGGACACCCCTGCTTTGATGGGGTCCTGACAGTATGACTAAGGACCCTATAGTAGCAGGTCAATAAGCCCTGTAGCACTACTCCTGTTTGAGTTAAAAGCCTCTGACCCAAGATAAAAGAGGAATTATCCTAAATGTGTGTGTGTGTTTGCCTATGAGTGCGTCGGTGTGCGTTTCCACAATGCACCGTGCCAGTCAAACCAGGCAGAAGCCCACGTGTGTGTGGAGCGTAGTGGCAGCAGTGGGTTCTGAGTAGAGAGAGCAGGTGTGCCTCGCCGCCCCGCGCAGCTTGCTGCCCATCTGTGCGCCCGTCTGTGTGCCGCCTGCGCCCACGCTCTGCCAACACCGCCGTGCCACACCAAGGGGACCCCGGAGAGAGAGAGCGGAGGGAGGGAGGGGGGCTCTGCAGGGCTGGGGCCTGGAGGATAGGCAGGGGATGGGTGGATTGGGGAAGGGAGGGTAAAGTAGGAGAGAGGAGAGAGGGAGAAGGGGATGGAGAGATAGAGGGATTGATGGAGAGAAGGTAGGGGAGAAGGAGAGAGGGAGAGGGGGATGGAGAGAAGGACTCCAGGGCTGGGGCCTAGAGCCCTGACTAGAGGACAAATAGACAGTGGAGGAAGGGAAAAGGAGGAGGGAGGGAGGGAGGGAGGGAGGGAGGGAGGGAGGGAGGGAGGGAGGGAGGGAGGGAGGGAGGGAGGGAGGGAGGGAGGGAGGGAGGGAGGGAGGGAGGGAGGGATGTTCGAGGGCTTTGGTCTGGAGGACAGATAGACAGGCAGGGCATGGATGAGGGAGGAGAGAGGGAAGAATGGAGGGAGTATAGAGGAGGGCTAGATAGACAGGCCAGGGATTGGTAGAGTAGGTAAGGGAGGCAGGGAAGGGGGAGAGGGCTGGCTGGCTGTATGCCCATACACAACACAGCCCCCCCGCCACCTTGGCTCTGCTTTCACTCTCCATTCATCCTCTTATCCTAATAATACCACTACACCTTCATCTCTCTCTCTCTCTCTCTCTCTCTCTCTCTCTCTCTCTCTCTCTCTCTCTCTCTCTCTCCCTCTCTCTCCCTCTCTCTCCCTCTCTCTCCCTCTCCCTCCCTCCCTCCCTCCCTCCCTCCCTCTGTTGTATCAATGCAGCGTACCACTGCTCTGTAATACAATGTGTTTAAGTCATACCTGCCCTATAGACATACAGAAAGATGTTTTATTGTTTATGGACCAATTAGTGTTGGGCTGATATAAAGAGAAGAAATAGTGTCTGTCTTCTCCCTTAATTGATACTGGGCGGCAGGTAGCCTAGTGGTTAGAGCGTTGGACCAGTAGCCGAAAGGTTGCTAGATCGAATCCCCGAGCTGACAAGGTAAACATCTGTCGTTCTGCCCACTGTTCCTAGGCTGTCATTGTAAATAAGAATGTGTTCTTAACTGACTTGCCTAGTTAAATAAAGGTTAAATAAAAGATATCACCAAACCTTCTCTTTGACACAGTACACGATCGGTCCCCCACATTGGGTGATCATTACTATGCAAGCTGGCCTGTTGGTCACAGCCCCAACAGATACACACGGACTCATAATTAATATGGAAATAGATTGCCTAATTCAGTGGCTGGGAGAGATGCTGACAGGCCTGTTATAGGATCCCTAGGGCTCAGTCAGAACCCTACATATACACAGACACACACTGGAGACGTGTGAGAGAGACTTGGATCTAGGCTAAATATAAGCCTTCCATAACCATATCACTAATAATTGCATTATTTTATCTAAATAGTTTAACCTGCTTTTTTTTGTTGCAATAATCAGTGATCTGGATTTCAAGTCTATGAAAATGTTCACATTCACTAATGTTGACGGACTTGTTGTAGCAGGCAACACTCTCTCCAGCCCAGGCACTAGCTAACAAGGTAGAACAGTTGAATCACTATGGACACACCTTTCTGTCTGTCTCCAACTGTTTGAACAGCATGTTAGCCTGTCCACTTTTTCAACAACTGAAATCAAGCGGCCCACCTCACTTCTCAGAATGATAACTAGTTGCCAATTCCTTATATAATTATGTTTTGGGCGTATTGCATCATCTCTAAAACACAGACTAGGCAGCTAGTATAACCGTCTTTGGCTAAAATGCTGCTAGCGGTACATTGGTACCAATGCCGCGTGCGACACACTGAGCTTTCATTCTCCAGAATCAATGTTCATTAACACTATCGTTTTAGGGTATCGTCTGAAAAGTTTACTTCTACTCTATTACAGTCAAATAATGTTGGACCAAACCTCAAACGCAAATAGCGAGTTGAAATCGCTCATTAGAGAGGAAGATGTGATCTCTCAGCTTTGTTGGCATGAGAGGCGGGGGGGGGGGGGGGGGGGGGGGGGTTGTGTGTGAACCGTAGAGGAAGAGACGGAGCAAGAGGTTTCACTCTCACTAACACCTGTCCAGAATGAGGCCAAGGCGGCATTTCTATGGGCTTATTTTGGACCTAAGTTTGTCGCCTGCTTTCCCGCCTTGGGGACAACGACTCCCATTGTTAGGGAGGAGACGTACATCTCGTCATTATACACAGATCTCTGGTGTAAATGGGAAGGTGCCCACAGCACAGAGGAGTGAAGGAGACGAGACCAAAAATATGAGAACAAGCAGACAGACGCACACAAAAATGAAAAATAACAAAACCTTGATTCTTTGAAACAGGCATTTGGAATATCACACAAAAACATACATTCAAATGAATTAGATATATCGCCCAGAACTATTTGGACCAACCTCTAAGTTAACCCTGTTAACCTTCATCTCTGTGTTAGTCCCCTGTTAACCTTCATCTCTGTGTTAGTACCCTGTTAACCTTCATCTCTGTGTTAGTACCCTGTTAATTTTCATCTCTGTGTTAGTCCCCTGTTAACCTTCATCTCTGTGTTAGTACCCTGTTAATTTTCATCTCTGTGTTAGTACCCTGTTAATCTTCATCTCTGTGTTAGTACCCTGTTAATCTTCATCTCTGTGTTAGTACCCTGTTAATCTTCATCTCTGTGTTAGTACCCTGTTAATCTTAATCTCTGTGTTAGTACCCTGTTCATCATCTCTGTGTTAGTACCCTGTTAATCTTCATCTCTGTGTTAGTACCCTGTTCTTCATCTCTGTGTTAGTACCCTGTTAATCTTTATCTCTGTGTTAGTACCCTGTTAACCTTTATCTCTGTGTTAGTACCCTGTTAACCTTCATCTCTGTGTTAGTACCCTGTTAATCTTCATCTCTGTGTTAGTACCCTGTTAATCTTCACCTCTATGTTAGTACCCTGTTAACCTTCATCTCTGTGTTAGTACCCAGTTAATCTTCATCTCAGTGTTAGTACCCTGTTAACCTTCATCTCTGTGTTAGTACCGTTCATCATCTCTGTGTTAGTACCCTGTTAACCTTCATCTCTGTGTTAGTACCCAGTTAATCTTCATCTCAGTGTTAGTACCCTGTTAACCTTCATCTCTGTGTTAGTACCCTGTTAATCTTCATCTCAGTGTTAGTACCCCGTTAATCTTCATCTCTGTGTTAGTACCCTGTTAATCTTCATCTCTGTGTTAGTACCCTGTTAACCTTCATCTCTGTGTTAGTACCCTGTTAACCTTCATCTCTGTGTTAGTACCCTGTTAATCTTCATCTCTGTGTTAGTACCCTGTTAACCTTCATCTCTGTGTTAGTACCCTGTTAACCTTCATCTCTGTGTTAGTCCCTTGTTAACCTTCATCTCTGTGTTAGTACCCTGTTCACCTTCATCTCTGTGTTAGTCCCCTGTTAACCTTCATCTCTGCTCAGACTAAAGAGTTAGGGGTCACGGCCATAGTGTGTATGTGTTTGTGTTTATGTGTGTGTGTGTGTGTGTGTGTTAGTTAGTTAGTTAAACTAGATATAAATGTTTTTTTGCATGGGCTGTGTCTCAATCCACCACATCCTCCTATGTCGCCCTTCTGCATCTGCAGTGGAAAGTGCTGCTTGTCAGACCAGGAGACATCCCTGAAAATCGGTCTTCTCACGAAAACGTCTGTAGCATCCAAACGGGTCGGCCTACAAACTAATATGACTCTGTAGAAAGGGGCCACTCTCACGAACACAATGCGGTTCTCCATTTTGCTTACGACCCAATTGTCTAAAGGTAACCCATACAAATGAATGGAAGTATGGTGGTAGTTTTTTGCCAACAAAAATAAGGGGTTAAATATGTGTAAATATATATTTCCTGATCTTTCTTATATCTCCTAGATATAGGACAGACACATCTAAACCTTATTCATTATGATGGATTTGTTTACTGTCTTTTTTGCCATTTCTGAACGTGTTATTCAATGAGTTTCTGTGGGCTACAGTAGTAAAGGCCAAATTCAATATATATATTTTTTTTTCGAGCTGCCTAAAGGGTCCTAAAATTCCAAATCAAATAGCTAAATGATCCATAGCACGACCTTATTAAAACAATTCCATAAATCAGCTTAGAACCAACCCCCACCCAGCAGCTTAGACTTTTAACCCAAATAAATATGTTTTTACAAAAGTCGGAAAAGGGAACCGGGCTCTCTCTCACTCCTTTATGGGGTGATTTCTACAGTATAAGTGGGTGTTGTTACAGTGTATCCCCACTGGGCGGCGTTTTGCTGGCACAGGAATGGATACGGGGTAAATGCAAATAAAACACATGGCCTAGGCCTGCTGGCCAAGAGTCTCTTGACCCACTCAGAGTTAACTCTAGACTTACAGAGAGAATGGCATGTTAGCAATAGAGAAATAGATTTTAAAAAAGGAGAACACAGTGAAAGAATGTAGATGATGTGGAAATTGAAAAAGGAGACTAAGGTATTTTGGGGTAGTGGGTTACATGTCAAGAGAACAGCCTTATTTCATGTGAGATAGTATGTGCACTCTTTTCAGCCTGCTCTCCATAAATCTAGACTCTTTTACAGTCAGATGACAGATAATCTGTAATGCTGTACATGTCATGTGGCTGTACGAGTTTCAAAGCAAAGAAAAGATCACAGAGAGAAATGGACAGAAAAGAGAGAGAGCAGGAAGCAGAGAGAGAGAGCAAGAAGCAGGGAGAGAGAGAGAGAGAGAGAGAGAGCAAGAAGCAGAGAGAGAGAGAGAGAGAAAGAAGCAGAGAGAGAGAGAGAGAGAGAGAGAGAGAGAGAGAGTGAGAGAGCAAGAAGCAGAGAGAGAGAGAGAGAGAGAGTGAGAGAGAGTGAGTGAGAGAGCAAGAAGCAGAGAGAGAGAGAGAGAGCAAGAAGCAGAGAGAGAGAGAGAGAGAGAGAGTGAGAGAGAGAGAGAGAGTGAGTGAGAGAGCAAGAAGCAGAGAGAGAGAGAGAGAGAGAGAGCAAGAAGCAGAGAGAGAGAGAGAGAGAGAGTGAGAGAGCAAGACGCAGAGAGAGAGAGAGAGAGAGAGAGAGAGAGAGAGAGAGAGAGAGAGAGAGAGAGCGAGCAGGAAGCAGAGAGTGTGTGAAGTATAGAACAGTAGAGTGGAAACCAGAGAGGGAAGGGAGAGATTTATCCCGGTACATTCACACTTCCTGCTGGTCCAGATACACACTGGCTCTTTATGCTGCAGCCTGAGGTCTGTTACACACACTGGACTTCCTGCCTGCCTCTCTGGCCGCCTCTCTGGCCGCCTCTCTGGCCGCCTCTCTGCCCGCCTCTCTGGCCGCCCGCCTCTCTGCCCGCCTCTCTGGCCGCTTCTCTGCCCGCCTCTCTGGCCGCCTCTCTGGCCGCCTCTCTGCCCGCCTCTCTGGCTGCCTCTCTGCCCGCCTGGCCAGAGGTGTGCATTAAGGTAAACCTCTCTCGTTCTCTGTCTGTGTGTTTCTCGCTCTGTGTCTGTCTTTCTCTCTCACTCTACCAAATCTCTTTCTCTTTCTTGCTCTCTGTGCCTAATTTTCTAATTTTCTCTTGGTCTGTCTGTCTCTCATTTGTCCATCCGATTATTTTTGTCTGTCTACTGCCTTTTCGTTCCCACCACCTTGCTTCAACAACAAAGTTAGAATATACTGTAGGGTTAGTGAGCGTTTGCTTGGCCCAAGGACAGTGATAAGAAAAGGAAAACATCCTACTCCTTCCAGACTTCAGACACGCAAGCATGAAGGGATGCCGTACGCACAAGGATACCAACTACCCCCCCAAAACACCATGGAGATAACAGGGATATGAAACATTCCTACAGCCAAGACCTTCTACAGAGCAATACTTCACATTATCGTGTTCAAGCACAGGCTCCAATTTATTCACAATGACAAAATAGGCCTTTATCGATTTTTGAATGAACGGCTGAGAGAGGGATCTCTGTAGCATCTGGTGTATATTGTAGCTGTGTGGCCTAGTAGACACGGACATACAACAACATAGCAACTCGGTCTGGACTCTGACTACATAGATACAGTCTGTGGCTCTGTGGGAAGTGGTGAACCAGCCATGTGACTTGTCTTAACCCTGCTGCCACTCTTCCCTGTGCCAAGAGAAGGGAGGGAGTCTGGAGGGGAAGAGAGACAGAAAGACAGGGGCCGGGGTATGGCTGGGGCAACTGGCACTGCCAAGAAAGACCAGAGCTTTGACGGGAAAGTAGGAAAGAAAGGCAGAAAGAAAGAGAGAAAGAAGTGGTTGCTGGGAGGGAGAGGGAGAGAGGGAGGAAAGCTGGACATCCAGGCTGTGAATCTATAGAATAAGGAGAACTCCAGCAGACCTAGCATGATCAAAGAGGACACACAGACACACACACACACACACACACACACACACAAAGAAGGCAGTGCCAGAGTCAGTGCCAGCCAACTCAGAGTAGGAAGTAGCCTACAGTACATAGGGGTGTGGGCACCCATAAGCCAATCAGAGTGGTGGAAGCAGAGAAGATGGGCCAATCAGAGTTAAGAGTCAAGTTTGACACAACTGACAGGAGGGTTGACATACTCCTCTGTGTGTGTGAGAGGGTGTTTGTGTATTTGTGTATGAGAGGGTGTGTGTGTGTGTTATGAGAGTGAATATTTGTGTGTGCTAAGCAGAGTGTGGATTAAAGGCCATGGAGAAAGAGAGAAAGAGAGAGGGAGGAGAGGAAAGGATGGGAGAGTAGGGGAGGAAAGGAGGGGAGTAGAGGAAGACAGGAAAGGAGGGGAGAGTAGGAGAAGAGAGGAAAGGAGGGGAGAGTAGGGGAGGAGAGGAAAGGAGGTGAGAGTATGGGAGGAGAGGAAAGGAGGTGAGAGTATGGGAGGAGAGGAAAGGAGGTGGGAGGAGAGGAAAGGAGGTGAGAGTATGGGAGGAGAGGAAAGGAGGGGAGAGTAGGGGAGGGGAGGAGAGGAAAGGATGGGAGAGTAGGGGAGGAGAGGAAAGGAGGAGAGAGTAGGGGAGGAGAGGAAAGGAGGGGAGAGTAGGGGAGGAGAGGAAAGGAGGGGAGAGTAGGGGAGGAGAGGAACAAAGGGGAGAGTAGGGGAGGAGAGGAAAGGAGGGGAGAGTAGGGGAGGAGAGGAAAGGAGGGGAGAGTATGGGAGGAGAGGAAAGGAGGGGAGAGTAGGGGAGGAGAGGAAAGGAGGGGAGAGTAGGGGAGGAGAGGAAAGGAGGTGAGAGTATGGGAGGAGAGAAAAGGAGGGGAGAGTAGGGGAGGAGAGGAAAGGACAGGAGAGTAGGGGAGGAGAGGAAAGGACAGGAGAGTATGGGAGGAGAGGAAAGGAGGTGGGAGGAGAGGAAAGGAGGTGAGAGTATGAGAGGAGAGGAAAGGACAGGAGAGTAGGGGAGGAGAGGAAAGGACAGGAGAGTATGGGAGGAGAGGAAAGGAGGTGAGAGTAGGGGAGGAGAGGAAAGGAGGGGAGAGTATGGGAGGAGAGGAAAGGAGGGGAGAGTAGGGGGAGAGGAAAGGAGGGGAGAGTATGGGAGGAGAGGAAAGGAGGGGAGAGTAGGGGAGGAGAGGAAAGGACGGGAGAGTAGGGGAGGAGAGGAAAGGACAGGAGAGTATGGGAGGAGAGGAAAGGAGGTGAGAGAAGGGGAGGAGAGGAAAGGAGGGGAGAGTAGGGGAGGAGAGGAAAGGAGGGGAGAGTAAGGGAGGAGAGGAAAGGAGGTAAGAGTAGGGGAGGAGAGGAAAGGAGGGGAGAGTAGGGGAGGAGAGGAAAGGAGGTGAGAGTAGGGGAGGAGGGGAGAGTAGGGGAGGAGAGGAAAGGAGGGGAGAGTAGGGGAGGAGAGGAAAGGAGGGGAGAGTAGGGGAGGAGAGGAAAGGAGGTGAGAGTAGGGGAGGAGAGGAAAGGAGGTGAGAGTAGGGGAGGAGAGGAAATGAGGGGAGAGTAGGGGAGGAGAGGAAAGGAGGGGAGAGTAGGGGAGGAAAGGAAAGGAGGGGAGAGTAGGGGAGGAGAGGAAAGGAGGGGAGAGTAGGGGAGGAGAGGAAAGGACAGGAGAGTATGGGAGAAGAGGAAAGGAGGTGAGAGAAGGGGAGGAGAGGAAAGGAGGGGAGAGTAGGGGAGGAGAGGAAAGGAAGGGAGAGTAAGGGAGGAGAGGAAAGGTGAGAGTAGGGGAGGAGAGGAAAGGAGGGGAGAGTAGGGGAGGAGAGGAAAGGAAGGGAGAGTAAGGGAGGAGAGGAAAGGAGGTAAGAGTAGGGGAGGAGAGGAAAGGAGGTGAGAGTAGGGGAGGAGAGGAAAGGAGGGGAGAGTAGGGGAGGAGAGGAAAGGAGGGGAGAGTAGGGGAGGGGAGGAGAGGAAAGGAGGGGAGAGTAGGGGAGGATAGGAAAGGAGGTGAGAGTAGGGGAGGAGAGGAAAGGAGGTGAGAGTAGGGGAGGAGAGGAAATGAGGGGAGAGTAGGGGAGGAGAGGAAAGGAGGGGAGAGTAGGGGAGGAGAGGAAAGGAGGGGAGAGTAGGGGAGGAGAGGAAAGGAGGGGAGAGTAGGGGAGGAGAGGAAAGGAGGGGAGAGTAGGGGAGCAGAGGAAAGGAGGGGAGAGTAGGGGAAAGGAGGGGAGAGTATGGGAGCAGAGGAAAGGAGGGGAGAGTATGGGAGGAGAGGAAAGGAGGGGAGAGTATGGGACCAGAGGAAAGGAGGGGAGAGTAGGGGAGGAGAGGAAAGGAGGTGAGAGTAGGGGAGGAGAGGAAAGGAGGGGAGAGTAGGGGAGGAGAGGAAAGGAGGGGAGAGTAGGAAAGGAGGGGAGAGTATGGGAGCAGAGGAAAGGAGGGGAGAGTAGGGGAGGAGAGGAAAGGACGGGAGAGTAGGGGAGGAGAGGAAAGGAGGGGAGAGTAAGGGAGGAGAGGAAAGGAGGTAAGAGTAGGGGAGGAGAGGAAAGGAGGGGAGAGTAGGGGAGGAGAGGAAAGGAGGTGAGAGTAGGGGAGGAGAGGAAAGGAGGGGAGAGTAGGGGAGGAGAGGAAAGGAGGGGAGAGTAGGGGAGGAGAGGAAAGGAGGGGAGAGTAGGGGAGGAGAGGAAAGGAGGTGAGAGTAGGGGAGGAGAGGAAAGGAGGTGAGAGTAGGGGAGGAGAGGAAATGAGGGGAGAGTAGGGGAGGAGAGGAAAGGAGGGGAGAGTAGGGGAGGAGAGGAAAGGAGGGGAGAGTAGGGGAGGAGAGGAAAGGAGGGGAGAGTAGGGGAGGAGAGGAAAGGACGGGAGAGTAGGGGAGGAGAGGAAAGGACAGGAGAGTATGGGAGGAGAGGAAAGGAGGTGAGAGAAGGGGAGGAGAGGAAAGGAGGGGAGAGTAGGGGAGGGGAGGAAAGGAGGGGAGAGTAGGGGAGCAGAGGAAAGGAGGGGAGAGTAGGGGAAAGGAGGGGAGAGTATGGGAGCAGAGGAAAGGAGGGGAGAGTAGGGGAGGAGAGGAAAGGAGGGGAGAGTATGGGACCAGAGGAAAGGAGGGGAGAGTAGGGGAGGAGAGGAAAGGAGGTGAGAGTAGGGGAGGAGAGGAAAGGAGGGGAGAGTAGCGGAGGAGAGGAAAGGAGGGGAGAGTAGGAAAGGAGGGGAGAGTATGGGAGCAGAGGAAAGGAGGGGAGAGTAGGGGAGGAGAGGAAAGGAGGGGAGAGTATGGGAGCAGAGGAAAGGAGGGGAGAGTAGGGGAGGAGAGGAAAGGAGGGGAGAGTATGGGAGCAGAGGAAAGGAGGGGAGAGTAGGGGAGGAGAGGAAAGGAGGGGAGAGTAGGGGAGGAGGGGAAAGGAGGGGAGAGTATGGGAGCAGAGGAAAGGAGGGGAGAGTAGGGGAGCAGAGGAAAGGAGGGGAGAGTATGGGAGCAGAGGAAAGGTTGGCAGGGAAATGACAGAGACTATGAACTTGTGCCCTTGGAGTTACAACACCAGTCCTATTAGGACTTGATAAACCACACACACACACACACACACACACACACACACACACACACTTTGCCCACTGACCTTTGATGAGAAGAGGGGGGTCTGACAAAAAACCCACGAACACAAACACACTCTTTACACTCAGTCAAGTCAAGTCCCTCTTTGTTCATTGTGCCCTGCGTCTGATCAGAGCAGACAGCGGGCACTCTGAGTAGAGGGTGAGGTCATATGAGGGAGTCGGGCAGAGCCTAGCACGACGGTCAATCAGACAGAGGTCGCCGGGGGCAACCAGGAGGTCACCCTCAGGGCCGAGAGAGGGAGGGTGATGAGGGCATGAGGCAGAGCAGGATGACACAACACGGTGTGGTCTGGTGCTGTTGTGGCTGTTGACAGCTTGTGGAGGGGATACTTAACAGCACAATCAGTGGAGCCTGATTCACCCAAGATGACCATAAACTGTAGGGGAGGGGGGATGTGTGTTTACATGTTGTCTGTTTACATGTGTGTGGTGAGTGAGTGAGTGAGTGAGAGATAGAGAGAGAGTGTGTGAGAGAGAGAGAGAGGGGGGGGGGAGTGTGAGAGAGAGAGAGGATGTTCATAATGTATACTGTACATAGATGTGTCTCCCTCCAAGTCCTTTCCCAGAGCAGAGCAAAGCTATCTTCTGAGAATCCCGGTGATCCCAGTGACTCCTTCCTAACCTCTGTGTGCAAACATGTACACACACACACACACTGACATCATCATCAGTAATAAAGCCCCTCCAGAAGGATCCATGATCACAGCAGTAGACAATCTTTTTTACCCAGAAGCGCAGCCTAAGCATTCATTCAGAGTATAACAGACAACACACACACGCTCTTTCTCTCAACAAACACACACACGCCCCCCCCACATGACCGCTAACCCCCAACCCCAACAGCATGGCAACGACCAAACAAACAAGTCCTGTGGACACAAACAAACAGATAAACCAATAAGGAAGTAGATAAGGGTCAGACTCTGACCACCATCTGGCCTCTACGCTACCGCCTGCCTGTACGTGTGCCGACCCACAGGGACTGACCCCGGCTAGCCGTGTGTGTGTGTGTGTCTGTTTCAGTGTTTCCTCTAGAATAATTTGTATCAGTGGGGGGGGAAAGGTCACAGGGGGATGTTTATGTAGAAGGACTGACAAGCTCAGTTCTAGTGACGTTATTTAAAAGGACATTCAACTCTAAAATGAATGTAAATAAAATGACCCTGACGCCATCTAGAATATCATTTCCACCTCCAGAAATGAGCCCAATAACATAACTATTGTAACATATTGGACCATGCATATAGCCTACACATAATCCATATTATCAGGTATGCTATTAGCAATAAGCCTTATCACCTGTAGCCCAACTGACGCAGCATAGTGTCTAGAAACACTTTCCCTGGTTGCCTGGTTACTCTTGCTCAACTAATGTCATCTGTCTCCTCACTATTTAAAAAAAAATCACTCCAGAAAATGATTTGAAGGTTAGGTGGCGTTTTTCCCCAAGTTACCCTACATTTGACCCCACTCTCCCCTATGGACTCAAGGTGAACGGCAGAGCATTAAGGTGCTTAACCATACAGCTGCTAAACACTGGGTTTCAAATCATACAGTTCCATGTTTAGGAATTGAGAAATAAAAAAAAGTAGCAATGGAATGCTGGGATCCTCCTCTTTTTAACTAAGACCATTAAAACGGCTGTTTTCCCAGAGACTGCCAAGATGGTTGTGCATTGACTGCCTGTCAGAATGCCTGTTTCCCTCGCTATGGCAGTCTTGAATGTGCCTAGAGAGGAATGTTTCTCTTGCGTAGAACACACAACAACAAGCCGACTAGGTAAACAGATCAACTATTCTACTATTGGGTTGTCAGATGTTTCTATCCATTACTCCTTTTGTTAGCAGAGGAAAAGTACATGTGAACACGTGCAAACAAGCGTGTACTGTGTGTGTGTGTGTGTGTGTGTGTGTGTGTGTGTGTGTGTGTGTGTGTGTGTGTGTGTGTGTGTGTGTGTGTGTGTGTGTGTGTGTGTCTCCCGCTCAGCACTAGTATTATCCTCATACGTAAATGTCTAGACTCTGTGCGCAGTTCGCCATGGCAACAATGTAGGTCAGCCAAGTTGTCCAGACGACTGTCTTCTTTCCAAACTGTCTTCCTCCTCAAGCAGGTGGGCCTCCCTCCCTCCACTCCGTGCCTGCCACCCTCCCTCTCTCCCAGCTGATGCCTGACAAAAGAGCACTGAGCCTGGGCACAGGACCCAGGAAACTCCCAGGCATTTGGCAGACAACAACAGAGGCCTACACAACAGAACGCTGGGTTCTCTATGGATTTGGAGGTGTTTTCTACTAGTATGTGCAACGTTACATCTGTGTACACAAGTCAACAAGTTCAAATTCCAGTTCAACACACTGTCTTGAGTGTGTATTACTGTGGGTCATGAACGAGTATGAGAGAGTATTGGAGCCATGACTATGATGGCCTCCCTCCCTCTCTCTAAGCTGTAGATAATGGACTAGAGACAGAATAACACTGTTCAGCCTCTACAACATATTGATCTCTCTGTTTATATAACGGTATCAGCCTCATCTAAGACCGTAAAGCCGTCCTGTTTACCTACTCTCCTCTTTAATACACCTCTAAGTCCTTACCTAAATCACCCCATGCATATCCTGGCTCACACTGGCTAATCCACACACACACACACACACACACACACACACACACACACACACACACACACAATGAATTAGCAGTGGACCATCCGAACATTATGAGATCTGTCCTTTGGTTTATCCATACTAGGTGATTTAGTTGATCCATATGGACAAGCAGGGGCTTTTGGTACCCCTACTTAAGAACCGGCTCCATGTAGGTTAAGTACATAAAACCCTTATTTGCTATCCTTTACGCAATTTATACAGGTGATGCTAAGCAGATGAAACATCTCTTCTGCAATGGGGAGATGTCAGATAAAAGGGGATGGGCTCAGATCAGCCACTAATCTACCTAGTGATGTAATGATGGTGTTTAGTCTCTGTTATATCAACTTCTATCAGGCTTACATGACCAGGGGTGGATAGATGGGGGTTAGGAGGTTAAGTTACTGGGTGGGGGTTAGGAGGTTAAGTTACTGGGGTGGGGGTTAGGAGTTTAAGTTATTGGGTGGGGGTTAGGAGGTTAAGTTACTGGGTGGGGGTTAGGAGGTTAAGTTACTGGGTGGGGGTTAGGAGGTTAAGTTACTGGGTGGGGGTTAGGAGGTTAAGTTACTGGGTGGGGGTTAGGAGGTTAGGTCACTGGGGTGGGGGTTAGGAGGTTAAGTTACTGGGTGGGGGTTAGGAGGTTAAGTTACTTGG
>NC_092159.1:14469399-14476899 GCF_045791955.1 Oncorhynchus clarkii lewisi
AGAGAGATGAGCTGTAAAGACGGAACAAGGGGTAAAAAGAAAGAAGGGGGCATAAAGAAAGGTTTTAAGGTGGATAAAGAAGAGATGCCCTTTCTCTCCCTCTCCTCTTTTCTCCCCCCCTCTCTCTCTCCTATTTTCTCTCTCTCCTCTCTTCTCTCCACTCTCTCTCTCTCTCTCTCTCTCTCTCCTCTCTTCTCTCCACTCTCTCTCTCTCTCTCTCCTCTCTTCTCTCTCCTATTTTCTCTCTCTCCTCTCTTCTCTCTCCTATTTTCTCTCTCTCCTCTCTTCTCTCTCTCTCTCTCTCCTCTCTTCTCTCCACTCTCACTCTCTCTCCTCTCTTCTCTCTCCTATTTTATATCTCTCCTCTTTTCTCTCTCTCTCTCTCCTCTCTTCTCTCCACTCTCTCTCTCTCTCCTCTCTTCTCTCTCCTATTTTCTCTCTCTCCTCTCTTCTCGCTCTCCTCTTTTATGTGTCTCATTTTTTACAGTAACTGTGAGGCTAATCAAAAGAGAAATCACAAAGAGACAGAGACCTGACAGAAGCAGAACTCTGTCAGAGAGAGAGGAGGAACTGCTGCCATTAGACTTTATAGACAGGCTGTTGGGAGACAACGGTGAAAGATTAGGATACTAACATGTTGTCCTTGAAAAAGAGCTGGGAGAGAGAGAGAGACACCAAGGCAGAGAGAAGGATAGCGAGAGACCCAAACTGAGAGCAAGAAGGAGAGAGAGAAAGAGGGAGGGAGAAAAGGGAGCGAGAGAGAAGCATGAAGGCTGTTTCTGGTGTGACTCCAAGAGCCGGCATCTGTTTGGCTGGGACTCAGAAAAGTCTAGTGTTTCACCCTGCAGTCGCCTCAGGGACTGCTATTCCTGGGGTTTATGAAAACCAGCTTTATGTGGAAAAGGGGAGAGATGGAGGGAGAGAGGGTGAGAGAGATGGAGAGTGAGGGGGAGAGAGGGGGAGAGAGATGGAGAGTGAGGGGGAGAGAGGGTGAGAGAGATGGAGAGTGAGGGGGAGAGAGGGTGTGACAGGGAAAGATGGACAATGTAAATAGTTAGAGAGATAGACAGATAGAGAGATAGAGATAAATACACCTGTTCCTAACCTCTATTCAACACCCTCTCACTGTAAAGTCAGAAACCTCAGGAGGCTTAATGAGGACACACACAGAGACACAGACGGACGGACAGACAGACAGACAGACAGAGGGAGACCTCAGCATCTGGACGAGCACTACACCTCTCACCCCCCCCCCCCTCCTCACATGTCAGCCAGCCCAGTGCAGGCCCAAAGGGATAGGAGCACAGCTGGGAAGCAGGTGCTGCTGCCTAGGAGCGCTCAGGTACCAGCATCTGTGTGTGTGTTTTTGTATGTATGTGTGTGTGTGTGTGTGTGTGTGTGTGTGTGTGTGTGTGTGTGTGTGTGTGTGTGTGTGTGTGTGTGTGTGTTTGAGAATTGTATCAGGGTCTCTATGGCTTACTACACCACAGTTTATGAGCTCAAGATGTAGAGAGAGGGGCTGAGTGTCTTCGCTCAGGGGAAAGTTTTCTCAGAGCTGCATGGCCTAAACAAACCCTTCATGGTTGCTGCCTGTACACACACACACACATGGCTGCTACTGCTTCGCTCCACAGATATATTAAACAAAAGGAGAAACGAAGCAGAGCAAACTAAAATATGGTGAGAGGAGGAGGAGGAGGGGTTGGAGGTTGTATTTTATAGTAGTCGGAGCCTGTAGCTCGGGGCTTAATTGAAAGCAGAGACACTTTCCTCTGGAAAAACAATGAGGGAAAGCAAAGTTTACATGAGCTAATTGACAGGGGGAGGAGAGGAGGATAGGAGGGGGAGGAGAGGAGAGGAGGAGAGGACGGGGATGACAGGAGGGGGAGGAGAAGAGAGGAGGACAGGAGGGGGAGGACAGGAGGAGAGGAGGGGGAGGACAGGAGGAGAGGAGGGGGAGCAGAGGAGGAGAGGAGGTGGAGGAGAGGAGGAGAGAAGGAGAGGAGAAGAGGAGGGGGAGGACAGGAGGAGAGGAGGGGGAGGACAGGAGGAGAGAAGGAGAGGAGGAGAGGAGGGGGAGGACAGGAGGAGAGGAGGGGGAGGACAGGAGGAGAGAAGGAGAGGAGGGGGAGGACAGGAGGAGAGGAGGGGGAGGAGAGGAGGAGAGGAGGGGGAGGAAAGGAGGAGAGGAGGGGGAGAAAAGGGACAAATAAAGACTGAGCTGCTACATTGAGAGAGAGGGAGAGAAATAGAGGGGGAATAAAGGATAGGGAAAGTAAGAAAGAGAGGGGGAGTAAGAGGAGAACGAAAAGAGGAAAGTAAAGGAGAGAGAATGGGGTGAGAGAGAGATGGGGGGAATAAGGAAAAGAGGGAAGTAAAGGAGAGAGAATGGGGTGAGAGAGAGAGATGGGGGGAATAAGGAAAAGAGGAAAGTAAAGGAGAGAGAATGGGGAGAGAGAGAGAGATGGGGGGAATAAGGAAAAGAGGAAAGTAAAGGAGAGAGAATGGGGTGAGAGAGAGATGGGGGGAATAAGGAAAAGAGGAAAGTAAAGGAGAGAGAATGGGGTGAGAGAGAGATGGGGGGAATAAGGAAAAGAGGGAAGTAAAGGAGAGAGAATGGGGTGAGAGAGAGATGGGGGGAATAAGGAAAAGAGGGAAGTAAAGGAGAGAGAATGGGGAGAGAGAGAGATGGGGGGAATAAGGAAAAGAGGGAGAAAGAGTTGGATGGAATGATAATGAAAATTAGATGTTTTAAATGTTTTAATATTGAATTTTAAAACATCCAATCTACCTGCAGTGAAGCCGCTCAACATTGACATTACATTCAGTCATCGGGCAGCAGGTAGCCTAGTGGTTAGAGCGTTGGGCCAGTAACCGAAAGGTTGCTAGATTTAATCCCCGAGCTGACAAGGTAAAAATCGGTCATTCTGCCCCTGAACAAGGCAGTTAACCCACGGTTCCCCGGTAGGCTGTCATTGTGAATAAGAATTTGTTCTTAACTGACTAGTTAAATAAAGGTTAAATAAAATACAAAATACAAAAATCCAGCAGACACTCCCATCCAGAGCGACCCACAGGATCAACCAGGATCAAGCACCATGCCCAAGGACAGATCCCCCACCCAGTTGAATCGGGGACCTGAACCAGTGACCTCTCGGCCTCGGGTCCAAGCTCCCAACAGTCAGGCCACCAACCATCCAAGACCACCCCACAGTTCCCCTAGAGAGCTGCTCCTCAACCATCTAAGACCCTCCCAAGCCACGGTTCCCCTCCAACCACAACCACCCAATGTGCCAACAAGCAATGAAGAGAAAAGAGACAGACAAAGGAAAACAGAAAGCAAAATCAAGACATCAAGGACGACAACAATCTAAACAGCAAGGCCAACTGGATGTGTTTGTGTGGCACTGTTTACCTGTGTATCCCCGTTTGTATACGTGTGTGTGTGTCCGTTTGTATACAGGTGTATGTACGCGTGCGTGTACAAGACCCTGAGCGGCATCAAGCAAACAGGCATTGGATTCCTTTTTTTCATTGCATTTTTTAAAACTTTATTTGAACTTTTATCTTTGACCGTCATTCTACCACTCGTCTCCAGTTCCATATCCCAACCCTCAGCTTCCCTCAGCCCATCCCAACCCTCAGCTTCCCTCAGCCCATCCCAACCCTCAGCTTCCCTCAGCCCATCCCAACCCTCAGCCCATCCCAACCCTCAGCTTCCCTCAGCCCATCCCAACCCTTAGCTTCCCTCAGCCCATCCCAACCCTCAGCTTCCCTCAGCCCATCCCAACCCTCAGCTTCCCTCAGCCCATCCCAACCCTCAGCTTCCCTCAGCCCATCCCAACCCTCAGCTTCCCTCAGCCCATCTCAGCCCTCAGCTTCCCTCAGCCCATCTCAACCCTCAGCTTCCCTTAGCCCATCTCAGCCCTCAGCTTCCCTCAGCCCATCTCAACCCTCAGCTTCCCTCAGCCCATCTCAGCCCTCAGCCCATCCCAACCCTAAGCTTCCCTCAGCCCATCACAACCCTCAGCTTCCCTCAGCCCATCCCAACCCTCAGCTTCCAACAGCCCATCTCGGCCCTCAGCTTCCCTCAGCCCATCTCGAACCCTCAGCTTCCCTCAGCCCATCTCGAACCCTCAGCTTCCCTCAGCCCATCTCAGCCCTCAGCTTCCCTCAGCCCATCTCAACCCTCAGCTTCCCTCAGCCCATCACAACCCTCAGCTTCCCTCAGCCCATCTCAGCCCATCCCATCTCTGTTGGCCACCCTCTTCAGATATTCTACGCTCTGTATATCCTTCAACTATACGGTACAATTTGAATCTATCTAATCGAATAGAATCCACAGATTGCGAGTTAAATATAAATACTTCTACTAAGAGTATTAATATATTAGTAATTGACTGACCAGGTCTCTCCAAATCTCCCAACGATGCTATTTCTAGGACCCATTATAGATGAATGTTATGCGGTTTCATCCCTGAACACGCTACCTGGTGGTCTATTGATTCTGTATCCTCACAGCAAAATCTGCAGAGCTGCGATAGTTATACGCCCCAAATATTCAACATTTTATTGGTGGCAAGAATTCTGTACAATAATTTTAGCTGAAAAGTCTTGAATCTTGTATCTTGCGTCGTTTTATATATCTCATACACCCTGTACTATGGAATCGGTACATCAAAAATCTCATCCTAGCTATTTTGAAATCTCTGTGGCACAGATTGAGAAAATCTGTTGTGAATGTATTGTAACGTTGTATAACTGCCTTAGTTTTGCTGGACCCCAGGAAGAGTAGCTGCTGCCTTGGTAGGAACTAATGGCTGCTCCTCAACCATCCATAATAAATACAAATCCCTCCCACCCCCCACTAGCCCGTCCAGTACAGTATTACCATCCACTAGTACAACATGACTCCTCCTCTCTCCATCCTACCAAAGCCCATAAACTCCCACTATCCCTGTTTCTATCAGGCATTTTTAAAGACCAGATTGACCAGAGCAAATCAGCTCCAAAACCAACCCACGGCTAAAACCCCACTTGGCCTGAGTGTCACTGACTTCTGCCGAAGTCGGTTCCTCTCCTTGGTCGGGCGCTGTTCGGCGGTCGACGTCACCGCTCTTCTAGCCATCGCCAATACAATTTTCATTTGTTTTGTCTTGTTTTCCCACACACCTGGTTTTCATTCCCTCATTACGTGTTGTGTATTTAACCCTCTGTTCCTCCCCCATGTCTTTTTGTGGTATTGTTTCTTTATTATTCTGGATGCCGGTGGTTTTATATATATATTAAACTGCTCCGTTATTAACCAGTTCTGCTCTCCTGTGTCTGACTTCGCTGCCACCCCTTGGATGTTGTCTCTGACCTACTTTATCTCAGCTCTGAACCCAGCTCAACCCCACCTCATGACTACACTGCAGCTGTGTGTGTGTGTGTGTGTGTGTGTGTGTGTGTGTGTGTGTGTGTGTGTGTGTGTGTGTGTGTGTGTGTGTGTGTGTGTGTGTGTGTGTGTGTGTGTGTGTGTGTGTGTGTGTGTGTGTGCGTGTGTGTGTCCAACAAACAAGTGGCCAATAGACTAGTACAGTTGAGCTTCCTCTGACTCTTAAAAGTCTTACTGTGACCAAATGTGCCCCGAGGCCCTGGTTGCATTGGCTGTCACATTGATGCTGCATGCATTGCCTGAGATGTATAGGGAGAGAGCGAGAGATATACAGACATATGGACCATAACACACGAGGATGAATCATGTTGTTGATTTAATGCCATTCATCTCCCAAACCTCTTATTCCTGTAAATCTCTCTCTCTCTCTCTCTCTCTCTCTCTCTCTCTCTCTCTCTCTCTCTCTCTCTCTCTCTCTCTCTCTCTCTCTCTCTCTCTCTCTCTCTCTCTCTCTCTCTCTCTCTCTCTCATGATGTCATGTGTCTGGCGGTCTTGGTCTGAGAGGCAGTAGACTGAGGATAGTGATGAAATAATGATCGCTCCTTTCCTGCAGTTATCCTCATCTTGATTCCCTCGCTCTTTCTTTCTTTGTCTCTGTTTATCCCCCTTTCTCTCGGTTCACCATTCTCTCTCTCTTTGAATCTCTCCCTCACTCAGATGATCTCTACTCCCTCTGTTTCTAGCTGTTGATCTCATCCCTCTCTAATAAATCTCTTCATAATTGCCTAATGAACTACTACTGTGCACCAAAATCAAAAGGATTTGGGTTCCTATTGGGACTATCAAGCCATTGGCCCAAGCAGCCAGGGACTTTGTTTTATTTATTTATTTATTTGAATTTTACCCCTTTTTCTCCCCAATTTCGTGGTATCCAATTGTTTAGTAGCTACTATCTTGTCTCATTGCTACAACTCCCGTACGGGCTCGGGAGAGACGAAGGTTGAGAGTCATGCGTCCTCCGATACACAACCCAACCAAGCCGTGCTGCTTCTTAACACAGTGCACATCCAACCCGGAAGCCAGCCGCACCAATGTGTCAGAGGAAACACCGTGCACCTGGCCACCTTGGTTAGCGCGCACTGCGCCCGGCCCGCCACAGGAGTCGCTGGTGCGCGATGAGACAAGGATTTCCCTACCGGCCAAGCCATCCCTAACCCGGACAACGCTAGGCCAATTGTGCGTCTCCTCACGGACCTCCCGGTCGCGGCCGGTTACGACAGAGCCTGGGCGCGAACCCATAGTCTCTGTGGCCCTTAACCACTGCACCACCCGGAAGGCCCCAGGGACTTTGGTTTTGACTGGCTTTGCTATAGGCCTGTCTTACATCTGATCTAAGTCCCACAGACAAATGTAGTAACGTGTTGTTTATGATGACCTCATCATTAATGGCAGTGATGTAATTCACTAGGGGCTTTGTGGTAAAACTCCGCCCTCTCTCTTTTGTGATTGTCTGTCGCACGCTTGGAAAGAGAAAGGAGACAGATGAGAGAGTGCTGATGTGGCAAACACACACCCTCATTAAGGTCAATAACATCACGACTCAAACCACAAATTGACCAATCAGATTGCGTGGCCAGGATTAATGATTTTCTAATGACCAATAGATCCTATGTGTGATCAGTAAGTAGTGTGTGTGGGGTTGCGTTTGCTCAGGTTGGCTGGTCGTCAGTAGTAGTAGTAGAAGTAGTAGAAGTTGTAGCCAGTAGTAGAAGTAGTAGTAGTAGTAGTAGTAGTAGTAGTTGCAGCCAGTAGTAGTAGTAGTAGTAGTAGTAGCAGCCAGTAGTAGTAGTAGCAGTAGTAGTAGTAGTAGTAGTAGTAGTAGCAAGTAGTAGCAGCCAGCAGTAGCAGGAGTAGTAGTAGTAGTAGTAGCAGTAGTAGTAGTATTAGTAGTAGTAGTAGTAGCAGTAGTAGTAGCAGCCAGTAGTAGCAGGAGTAGTAGTAGTAGTAGTAGCAGTAGTAGTAGTAGTAGTAGTATTAGTAGTAGTAGTAGTAGCAGTAGTAGTAGCAGCCAGTAGTAGTAGTAGTAGTGGTAGCAGCCAGCAGTAGCAGTAGTAGTAGTAGTA
>NC_092159.1:14481899-14486899 GCF_045791955.1 Oncorhynchus clarkii lewisi
GGATTCCCATCAGATACTACCTCTCCCTCCCTCTGTCTCTTCCTCATTCACTCAGAGGGAGGGAGGGAGGGAGGTAGCTTCCCGAAGAGCAAGAACAGGAAGGAAGGAAGGATAAACAGGACAGGCGGGGGAGTAAAGGAAGAGGGGAGGGGGGGGGACGACACAGGAGCTGCTTGTTCAACAGGACGGTTGTGTCTTGACAGGGACTCTTTACATGTTTGTTGTGTCGCAGCTCAGCTGGGACTTCCTGAGGAATCCCCCACTGTGTGTAGATAGAGAACACACACGTGAGTACAGGCACCCAGAAACACAGCTTCCTCCTGGCTGAACTCGTTCTCCTCAGGTCAAATACAGTACCGAGTCACGGTGTGGATGACAGTCATTTGATGTGTGTTTCTGTGTACAATTTCTATGGAAAATATTCCGTATTTTGTGATGAAGCCCGTCTGTGAAAGGGGAGATCTCTCTCTTTCTCTGCCCCCTCTCTCCATCTCTCCATCCCTCTGTCCTCCCCTCTCTCCCATCCCTCTCTCCCCTCTGGCTCAGTCTGGGTTGTCAGGACTGTAATAGAGATGCCATTGTTTGATCAGGGAGGCAACAGGAACCGTACCCTGTTGACCCGACCCACTATGTGTGCGTTTGTGTGTGCCTATGTGGGAGCGTCTTTGAGCTTCGTGTGCGGCTCTGTAGGTGTGTATGTGTGTGTGTGTGTGTGTGTGTGTGTGTGTGTGTGTTGGGGCATGGTATGTGGTACTGTATGGTGTGTATGCAGACCGACTGTGAGTGTAAGAGAGAGTGATGACAGGTTTAAGATAGATAAGTGTCCCTCTCCTCTTCATCCTGTAATACCAAACAACCCACATGTACATTACCTAACAATCTCGCTCCTCCCCCTAACATACACTCTCTTCCCCTTCTCTCTCTCTCTTCCCCCTAACATACACTCTCTTCACCCCTCTCTCTCTCTCTTCCCCCTATCACTCTCTTCCCCCTCTCTCTCTTTCTCCTCCCTAACATAATCTCTCTTCCACCTCTCTCTCTCTCTCTTCCCCCTAACATACACTCTCTTCCCCCTCTCTCTCTCTCTTCCCCCTAACATACACTCTCTTCACCCCTCTCTCTCTCTTCCCCCTAACATACACTCTCTTCCCCCTCTCTCTCTCTCTTCCCCCTAACATACACTCTCTTCCCCCTCTCTCTCTCTCTTCCCCCTAACATACACTCTCTTCCCCCTCTCTCTCTCTCTCTTCCCCCTAACATACACTCTCTTCCTCCTCTCTCTCTCTCTTCCCCCTAACACTCTCTTCCACCTCTCTCTCTTTCTCCTCCCTAACACTCTCTTTCCTTTCTCTCTCTTTCTCCTCCCTAACACTCTCTTCCCCCTCTCTTTCCCTTCTCTCTCTTTCTCCTCCCTAACACTCTCTTCCCCCTCTCTCTTTCTCCTCCCTAACACTCTCTTCCCCCTCTCTCTCCCCCCCTCTCTTTCTCCTCCCTAACACTCTCTTTCCCCTCTCTCTCTTTCTCCTCCCTAACACTCTCTCCCCCCCTCTCTTTCTCCTCCCTAACACTCTCTTCCCCCTCTCTCTCCCCCTCTCTTTCTCCTCCCTAACACTCTCTTCCCCCTCTCTCTCTCTCTTCCCCCTAACATACACTCTCTTCCCCCTCTCTCTCTCTCTTCCCCCTAACATACACTCTCTTCCTCCTCTCTCTCTCTCTTCCCCCTAACACTCTCTTCCACCTCTCTCTCTTTCTCCTCCCTAACACTCTCTTCCCCCTCTCTTTCCCTTCTCTCTCTTTCTCCTCCCTAACACTCTCTTCCCCCTCTTTCTTTCTCCTCCCTAACACTCTCTTCCCCCTCTCTCTCCCCCCCTCTCTTTCTCCTCCCTAACACTCTTTCCCTTCTCTCTCTTTCTCCTCCCTAACACTCTTTCCTTTCTCTCTCTTTCTCCTCCCTAACACTCTCTTTCCCCTCTCTCTTTCTCCTCCCTAACACTCTTTCCCCTCTCTCTTTCTCCTCCCTAACACTCTCTTTCCCCTCTCTCTTTCTCCTCCCTAACACTCTCTTCCCCCTCTCTTTCCCTTCTCTCTCTTTCTCCTCCCTAACACTCTCTTCCCCCTCTCTCTTTCTCCTCCCTAACACTCTCTTCCCCCTCTCTCCCCCCCCCTCTCTTTCTCCTCCCTAACACTCTCTTTCCCCTCTCTCTCTTTCTCCTCCCTAACACTCTCTCCCCCCCTCTCTTTCTCCTCCCTAACACTCTCTTCCCCCTCTCTCTCCCCCCCTCTCTTTCTCCTCCCTAACTCTCTCTTCCACCTCTCTCTCTTTCTCCTCCCTAACACTCTCTTCCCCCTCTCTCTTTCTCCTCCCTAACACTCTCTTCCCCCTCTCTCTCCCCCCCTCTCTTTCTCCTCCCTAACTCTCTCTTCCACCTCTCTCTCTTTCTCCTCCCTAACACTCTCTTCCCCCTCTCTCTCCCCCCCTCTCTTTCTCCTCCCTAAATCTCTCTTCCACCTCTCTCTCTTTCTCCTCCCTAACACTCTTTCCTTTCTCTCTCTTTCTCCTCCCTAACACTCTCTTTCCTTTCTCTCTCTCTCTCCTCCCTAACACTCTCTTCCCCCTCTCTCTCTTTCTCCTCCCTAACACTCTCTTCCCCCTCTCTCTCCCCCCCTCTCTTTCTCCTCCCTAACACTCTCTTCCCCCTCTCTCTTTCTCCTCCCTAACACTCTCTTTCCCTTCTCTCTCTTTCTCCTCCCTAACACTCTTTCCTTTCTCTCTCTTTCTCCTCCCTAACACTCTCTTCCCCCTCTCTCTTTCTCCTCCCTAACACTCTCTTCCCCCTCTCTCTCCCCCCCTCTCTTTCTCCTCCCTAACTCTCTCTTCCACCTCTCTCTCTTTCTCCTTCATAACACTCTCTTCCCCCTCTCTCTCTTTCTCCTCCCTAACACTCTCTTCCCCCTCTCTCACTTTCTCCTTCCTAACTTGCTCTTCCACCTCTCTCTTTCTCCTCCCTAACACTCTCTTCCCCCTCTCTCACTTTCTCCTCCCTAACACTCTCTCTTCCCCCCTCTCTCTTTCTCCCCCTAACATAATCTCTCCTCCCCTATCTCTCTTTCTCCTCCCTAACACTCTCTCCATCCCCCCTACATACTCTCGCTCCCTCTCTGATTTTCTCTCCCTTTCTACCTCGTTCCCACTGTCTGTGGTATAACACAGCTGTGAGAGAGAGAGTGTGTGCTGCTCCATTAGCTGTGGTGGTGACAGGTCCTTTGATGGCAGACACCACTGCTCCTTATCCCCTCTGCTGAGCTGTGGCGGCATGAGTGGAGGAGACTAGCTGACTGAATGTTAGCTACCTACCAACGGGGAGACTAGCTGACTGAATGTTAGCTACCTACCAAAGGGGAGACTAGCTGACTGAATGTTAGCTACCTACCTACGGGGAGACTAGCTGACTGAATGTTAGCTACCTACCTACGGGGAGACTAGCTGACTGAATGTTAGCTACCTACCAACGGGGAGACTAGCTGACTGAATGTTAGCTACCTACCTACGGGGAGACAAGCTGACTGAATGTTAGCTACCTACCTATGAGGGGGAGACTAGCTGACTGAATGTTAGCTACCTACCTACGGGGAGACTAGCTGACTGAATGTTAGCTACCTACCTACGGGGAGACTAGCTGACTGAATGTTAGCTACCTACCTATGAGGGGGAGACTAGCTGACTGAATGTTAGCTACCTACCTACGGGGAGACTAGCTGACTGAATGTTAGCTACCTACCTACGGGGAGACTAGCTGACTGAATGTTAGCTACCTACCTACGGGGAGACTAGCTGACTGAATGTTAGCTACCTACCTACGGGGAGACTAGCTGACTGAATGTTAGCTACCTACCTACGGGGAGACTAGCTGACTGAATGTTAGCTACCTACCTACGGGGAGACTAGCTGACTGAATGTTAGCTACCTACCTACGGGGAGCCTTTCTGATGCAATGGAACCAATGGAATAGTCCCAAAACTGCAAACACCACCCATCTGGCACTGGGGCAGGCGCAATTTCATTAGCTAATTGTAATGTTAAACTGTTACAGATTGTTATTTCAGTGGAAATGAGTAGACACGGGCCAACATGAATCCAGGGACAGAAAAAGAGGTGTGAAGTCCAAGACTGTTATTCTGTCCATGAATGTCTTCATTAGAGAGAGCTGCACCTTTAATAGTGAATACATCTTTAATAAACTCTTATCCAAAGTGTCAGACTGTGGGAAGATAGATAGTTTTGACGTGTTTACTATTTTGCCGTCTTCCAGGAAGATTTATTACCATCTTTTTTTATTCACTTTTTCTAATCAAATGTCTCTGCCCTGCCAGCTCTGTGTGTGTGTGTGTGTGTGTGTGTGTGTGTGTGTGTGTGTGTGTGTGTGTGTGTGTGTGTGTGTGTGTGTGTGTGTGTGTGTGTGTGTGTGTGTGTGTGTGTGTGTGCGTGCGTGCGTGCGTGCGTGCGTGCGTGCGTGCGTGCGTGCGTGCGTGCGTGCGTGTATGTGTGTGTGTGTGTGTGTGTGTGCGCGCACACCAGGGTTCCCCAACTGGCGGCTCACTTTTTGTTGCTGTTGGACATAAAAGACTGTAAAAACACCAGCAAATCAGCTCCAAGTGATTTGAATTTTTAAAATCTGTTCCAAAGTAATCCCACGCATAATAGAGAGATAAACACTGGGTATACCAACCATTAAGAACACCTTCCTAATATTGATTTGCCCTTTTGCTCTCAGAAAAGCCTTAATTCGTCGGGCATGGACTCTACATGGTGTTAAAAGTGTTCCACAGGGATGCTGGTCCATGTTGACTCCAATGCTTCCCACAGTTGTGTCAAGTTGGCTGGATGTCCTTTGGGTGGTGGACCATTCTTGATACACACAGGTAACTGTTGAGTGTGAAATACCCAGCAACGTTGCAGTTCTTGACACAAACCGGTGCTTCTGGCACCTACTACCAATCCA